>NC_050175.1:1226318-1311318 GCF_008315115.2 Sander lucioperca
GAAACACGTTCACACAATTACTTACACACTATGACACAACATGCATGCATACTCATGCTCATATGATCCAAACACGCGCGCGCAGACGTAGCTGTACACACACTCTGGTGGGAGGAGCTAAACCTCGCGCTGCTCTCTGAGTTTGTCGGTTTCCTAAATATAGCGGACGAGGATCTGTGTGTGTGTGTGTGTGTGTGTGTGTGTCTGCCGAAGACACTTAAAATAAAAACAAACTATTTGCAGCAGCTTACAAAGGGGTAAGTCATCTGCCTTTTTATGTGAGAAAGTCTGTTTACTGTCTGTCTTCTCTGCTGTAGAGACTGAGGGAGCCACTAGCTACACTTCATATGTTGTTTCCTTGGTCCGTTACAGTGTTGTTTCCTAAACAGCCTACAATAATGACAGTACATGCTTTGTACAACTTAATGTAGCCTGCTTGTATATTTAGTAACCGCTCTATGGTGGTAATTTGTTTTGTTGTGATTTTGTGGCTGAAGTGTGTCGTTGTATGTGGCAGTACGTCTACTGTACATATTGTGATAAGCCGTGATGGAGAGCTTTATCAAACTTTGATTCACTTTACAATGCTGTGCAAACCACTAAACGTTAGCTGGTTTTAGCCGGTTAAAAAAACAAGTGTAGTATTTGTATGATCATTTCTAAGAGGTATACCAGTAGAGCTGCTGTTGGAGCACCAGCAGCTAATACCAAAAAGTGAATTACAGTTCATATCGGAAGTCCTACAGGAATGTTTGAGTCCTATTATATGGTCCCATTACAGTGACAGCATAGTAATACATACATGAAGGCAATTGTAGCCTGTTGTCACACCGCCGAACACAGAGTGCTGCAGGTACAGTGTGTGAATTTAAAGAGTTTTATTCCAAAATGCTGTCAGTATAGTACCTCAAAAATACCAACCATACTTCATGTCCGCTCAAGGACCTAAGACAACATCCTGTAGGAAATCACTAACTGAAGCAGAACAAGAAAAGTAAGGAACACATCAGTTTTACAAACATCACAGACTGTGGCAAAGTTATAGAAAGTACAATTTGATTTTTGTTAATGCCAGTTCTTTGGTCAGAACTGATGTCATTTTGTTTTAAAATGGCAGTGTGAACATTTGGATAAAGCAATCTGGTTTTAAAGGATAGCTTCACATTTATTCAAGTCTATCCTAATATAGGTCTTCTTATATACCCATATTTATATTGAAAGTGTTTATGCCTTATGTCCACACTGGCTGCAAAGAGATCCCTTCCTAAAGCGATTACAGTGTAAGTGACAAAATTCACAGCCTTTGTTTTGTGTTAAAATACATTCTTAAGTTCAGCTCAAGCTAATATGATGCTTCAGCAGCCAGACTCTAAGAAGGGAGCTCTTTGTGGCCAGTATTGACAGGAGGACCAATTACAGCATCCAATAACCCTTTTAAAAGTACATCAAGGGCATGTGAGTAATGCTTTAAGACAGCATTTAAAAAATGTGAATCTACAGTATGCCTTAATGTCCTATTGGCACAGGGTTTGAGTTCTAAACTTTAATGTGCATGGTTCAGTTCTAAAATGAATTGCATTAATGCATGTCATGGTTTCTAAGAAAATTCAAGACTTACCCTTAAATGTAGAAGGGAAGTATTAACGCTTTGTCAGGAAATTAAAAACAACTATCTTTACTCCAGATATGTCATGTTGATAATACAGCAACAACGTCAAAGTGTTTGGAACATTAGATTCAGTGAAATTCATCACCATTTTGAATACATTTAAGACCACTGCTGATGTTAATGTTTATGTATTGTTCATAATTTTAAAAACATAAAAAACGTGAAATTATTGAATGTGACATTTGTGATGTGGCAGTACCAAAATGGGGAACTATGACGAAGCATGGCCTACTGGAGAAAAATATTTTAAGATGAAAAATGCTTTTGAATTTCTTCAAAGTAACTAATTAATTAGGACTTTTTAAGTCTGTGTACATTCTTAAATCTCTCACATTTGCTTCAAATGTCAAGCTGTTTGGAGCTTTTTGGCAGGTACATTAAAAACAGTAAATGTTGGTAAGAAAAGAGAGATGGCGAAACTCAATATTCACAAACTTATTTTAGACTGGCTGTGGTGGCTTTACAAATGTTTCTTGATAAAGCAAACAGCTCATCTAGACAACCTATTAAGATAAGTGATAAGCATTGGGACGGGAACTTGACCAAATGACCAGCTGAACAGAGGTTCCAACACACTTTGTGCCTCAAGGCAAATATAGTTTTAGCATTTATGAATGTTGTTCTACAGTAAAATACAACACATTTTGGCTCCCATAGAGCATCCCTCTGGATTTAAAAACAGCGGGAAGATGGTCTTACTTGGAGGAAGGCCTGGAGGAATTCTCAAAAAGTCGATTTTTGGAATGAGTTGCTTCACCATCACTAGTCCTGGACATTTTTCTTTGAATTACACTCCATCGGAGCCTCACAACTCTTAATTCAGTCAGGACAATTTTCAGCAGGTTGGGAAATGTACTTGTTTAAAAAAAAAAAAAGAAATTCTGTATTTGTTTTTACAAGAGGTTGCTAAGAACATAATTGTGTTTAGAAGTGATGTTTGTGTGGCGTATGTTTGCTGCTGTAAGAAAGGTGTATCAGTTAGCCAGTAAACCCATGTAAAAAAAGGTCAATTGAAAAGTTGCTGGTGAGTAGTCAGAAAAATGTCCTGCTCTGGAATTCAGGCATCTTTGGTGCCCTGCTGCCTTGTCCCTGCTCTTTGTTTTCATATTTCATTAGCAGGGCTAGCGGCATGTAGCATCACCTTCAATTATCCTCCCTGTCAGCGGACTGACAGTGCCTGTCTGCTGACTTTAGTGATTACAGGCTTCAGGGGACAGGTAATCAGGTCATGGTTACACTGTCACCCTGCCAGAGGGCTGAGACCACAGGGAGCATCTCCAGTCAGTTATCTCTTAGATATCCTGGATACTGTGTAGTCCGGAGCAGATGTACAGTACTTTCATTTTGTTGCAGTGCAATGTCATGTGTTGATGTTTCTCTTCTTTAGGAGTTTAATTATTATGTGAATGGCATCAAGAATAATGGGTTTCTATAATGAGTCGGGGTTAGCACATCTGTTCTGTTGTTGTTGCCCATTAACTCTATGTAACTGTTAAACACTTCAGATAATTCACTTAATAGTACAGTGCAAGATATTTTAATTTCTCTTCCAGTTCGTGACTTTGAACTTAACAATGTCAGTGTGAGCATGCTGACATTAGCATTTAGCTTAAAGCAGCGCTGGGTCATTCCATTTCAAATCCGGTTTTTGTGTAATTTAGGGTTTAATATCTTCAGACATAACTCCTACAGCCATGAAATGTGTTGGGGGCACAGAAGAAAATGGTGTACAACAGATCCAAATGATTGAAAGGCACAAGCAGATGTCATATCTTTCATTACTGGCCCTCTGAAAGCAGAAAAAAAGTGTAAAATGGTTTTGGGGCCCCAGGCAGCCCCCCATTATATACATTATCCCATATATGTATATAATATATAAGATATGGCAAGTATTGCAAGCCAAGGTGGTAATTAGTTGCCATTTTTAGTTTCCAAAATGGCAATGTGGACTTATTCATATGATCGATAAAAAATTCCTTCCATGTTGTGTTCATGTCTTCGTTGAACAGGATATGAAGCTTATTATGCCCAATCATCTATGCAAGTCTCAAAATTCAGGCAAAATATTTTACAGAACTTATATTTTAGTCTCGAATAGCATATATGTAAGATTTTAATAAGTTCTAAAATGTAGACAGAAACCTCTATCTGATTTGACACGGAGTGACCGCGCTGTATCATGGAGACCAAAAATGAAGCTAAAGAGAGAGTGAATATTTGTTTTAAAGTTTGGGCATTTTAGGCCTTTATTATATAGGACAGCTGAAGATATGAAAGGGGAGAGAGAGAGGGGGAATGATATGCAGCACAGGGCTGCAGGTCAGAGTCGAACCTGTGGCCGCTGCGATAAGGACTGAGCCTTTGCAAATGGGGTGCACGCTCTACCAGGTGAGCTATGCTGCAAATAATTTAAGGTATATCACTGTATGTACTATATGTTAGGATTCCAGACTGATCTCATGAAGTGGTGTATGTATGACACGCCAATCCGTATGTCATTATTGGCGTGTTATCAAGACGCATACTCGCTTTTTAGCGTGTTTATCAATACCGTTTGGCCTCCATTGACTTACAATACTTTGCGATTGCGTGTGAATTGACGCCGTAGGGAGTAGTATGAATGGGCGAATTGCCACGCAGGGGCTGGGGTGGTTAAAACACAGGACTTTCACCCGGGAGACTGGGGTTTGTGTCCCGCGTGTGGTGTTTCCGAAACTCAACCGTGGCTTTCTTCTT
This sequence comes from Sander lucioperca, assembly GCF_008315115.2. Classification (NCBI taxonomy): domain Eukaryota; kingdom Metazoa; phylum Chordata; class Actinopteri; order Perciformes; family Percidae; genus Sander; species Sander lucioperca. Next base: position 1,230,724 of record NC_050175.1, read on the forward strand.
TTCCTAAACCCAACCTGGTTTTCTTTTCCTAAACTTAACCGTAGCTTTCTTCTCGCGATAACACTTTGTTCTCGCGATAGCACGTTGCTCTCGCGATAACACGCCAAGTATGCTGTATACAGCGTAGACATACATGTGGATAGCTCAAAATGCGTACAGATAACACCCCACTTGGCCTAAGAAAGTTGGCGTGTAGGCCTATGTTTACGCAAAGTCATGATGCCATGTTGTAGGATTCATTTCAGTGAGAACTGTTGTTCATAATGGGTACATGCACACAATGTTCTGATTACTGTAAATGTGATTAAGATGTCTAAGTATTTTTCAAGTGTTTACATTTAAAGGAATGTAACTCCCATTTTCCTTTGATAGTTAGATCAGCCTATTCACAGAAGGATGTGACACTAAGGGACTCAACCCTCGGTCATCTCTGCATCAGTTCAAACAAACAGGAGTATATACTGTGCTGCATGTAATAAAAACATTGTCAGGATTGTGAGGATGTGGATGACATAGTAGAACATATTTGAAACATTAATAGACATTTTATTCCATCTGCCAAGATGAAACAGGACACCCTCCAAAAACTAGTTATGATACTCTACAATGGTGTGCTGGATGTTTGATATTGTTTCATGAGAATGGCAGTCAAAACTTTGCTGTCTCCTAATGTAATTTCGCTGGAAACATTTCTAGGATCCCGGCCCACTTAATCAAATGCACTTGGTCTTTATGCTAAAGCAAGGTGATTGCATGAGTATAGATTTGACGCATAACTGCTGGTGTGTGTGTCAGTTCAGTTTTTTGGCATTGTGGTTACTGGTAGGGGTAACAGTGTCTGAAATCACTCTCAAGACCTAAGCTTTCCATATTACTTCAGTGATAGAAGTGATTCATGTCAGCTAGTTGGTTGGAGCTTGATAGAGTTTAAGCTTCATTTGTGCAAGGTATATAAACTGAACATAGTGAAGAAATTCAGACATCACAGAATAAGAAGGAGATCAATCTATGAATTGACCTCTGAAACCAGACAACATCGGTACTCAATAAGAAAGCTTGGTGCTTAAGGAAAGGTCGGTGTTGGTGATGTTAACCACAGGATAAAGAACTGCAGCTTGTATTTAGTCACCTCACATAAGGTTATTAAGTTTATAACAAGGGCCCTTTGTCCATTCTGAATATTAAGCTGCAGAGTTTAGATTTTAGTCTCTACAAATGATGCACCTCGCATTCTGCTTGAATTCCATATTTTCATTGTTTCCACCACCGTTTGATTTTGGCATGCAAATGCCTGTGAAAACAATATTCACCCTTATCTTTAAGTGATTTCTGTCTATGTCCTTTTGGTTTCTCTGGTTGTCTCAGGTAGATGCTTCTTCTTTTTTACATCTGGTGCTAAAGATTGTGTTGATGTGTGTATTGCATTTAAATTGCAAAAGTTAAAATACATGCCAGCTACTAAAGACATACATCATGCATACATAAAGTGTAATGGCTCGGGTTTAAACAGACATCAATTGCATTATCACCAGGAAAAGCAGTAAACAAGTCCAACCAAGGTAAATGCACCAGTATTGATGTCAAACAACACCCCATCATGCAAAAAGCACAATACATAAAAGACACTGTATTTTGAAGAGTTAAAATTAAGACCATGATTTATTTTGGGAAAAAATACTTTAAAGAAGAAGCCAAATACAATCTTATGCAAGCTGCAATTCAACAGCTACCATCACAATGGGACTGCACCTTCAAGCACGTTCACCTTGTTTTCACTACAAGCCAGGGAGGTGCTGCTTGTTTCAGTCATCATGGTGGCGTTTGTTTGCTGCACTCACCTCACCACACATGCTCATTTTCTTTTCTTTCTTTTTTGTTGAGATTTTTCCCATGAAAGGTACACCAAAACCTGCATATTTATAACTGTATGTTAAAACCTTAATGATCTATAGATTAGGGTGACCAGACGTCCCCTGTTTCTGGGGACAGGTCACCGAAACCGGAGCTGGAGCTGTCCCCGGAAATGTCCCCGGTTTTCACTGTGACTGACAGACCCGAAATTGGAATAAAAGAAAGAAAACATTGACCAAACGCGCACCCTACACGTGCATGTGCCCATATTTTACGATGCTAAAATGACTGTTTATTTACATGGAGTCTGGTGGGTTTAGCAAACGCAATTCCGCGGACTTTTTATATTTAAAAAAAGGATCTTACTCTTTAACAGAAAGGTTGACCTCCTTAGAAATCCTTTCCATAATGTTGTCGGACACTTAAAAAATTAATTTGAGTCTGTCAGTGGCAAAACGAGCACTTTTATGAACATAAATACAAGCTGGACAATTGTCCTATTAACTTACATTGTAGCTTGTTTCACCGTTGCCGACTGCAGCGATCTCGTTTAATACTGGACCTATGTTAAAGGAAAATATTTCCTCAATAGTTTTAATTGTATCCGATACTCAATGAGCTGTTGCAGAAACAAGCCCAGCGTGAAGAAATAAAGCAAAAGCTGTCAGATAAATGTAGTGCAGTAAACATTACAACATTTCCCTCTGAGGTGTAGTGGAGTACAAGTATGACGTAGCAGCAGGGGCGATTCTAGGATCAGACCTTTAGGGGGGCTCAGCCCCTAATGAGAATGTGACATGGATATAGTGCATGCAAAAGTGTTAATCTGCGCCATGAAATTACCAACTTCTTCACAACCGCACTCCCTCTGACAGACAGAGACTCAGCCAAAGGCCTGAGTCTGGCACAACCTCCTCAACCAGAATCTAAGCTTTCCAATGATATTAGCGCCAGTTGCTGTGACAAATGATTTGCGAGAAAATTAACATTGAACTTACATGAAATGTTATCATATTTGCATTCTGCATAAATCTCTGCACACCATTACTCTCTGTGAAATATCTCCCAAACTCTTCACTCAACACATGCATCGGTACAATAAGCGGTTCCCGGGTAATCCGGTTTTGAAATTGCAACAAAATTTCTACATGCTCTCCAACTATAGGCACAAATTATAATGTATTCTCATGTAAACTATTTATGTCAGCACAGACATTTTTGTAAATTGCTTAGCCAGTGTATCCCACCATAATGGTTATTATATTGCCAGATTCCAGACAATCCCACTTACTTATATATATATATATATATATATATCCCACTTACAAATATGAATATATATTTCTACTGGTATGCTTCCTAGTGACATTAATGCAAAAATATGAAGAAAAAACTATTCCACCTGTGTGTGCATGGTTAAAATTCTGAAGTGCAAAATAGTTCAGGCCACAGCACAAATATTTCCATCCATAGATAAGAATAATCAAGTCTAACCTCTACATTTCTTTTCAAAGTGCACCAGATTGATGCATTTAAACGTTAAAATAGACAACATTTTCTTACAGGGGAGCATGCCCATGGACCCCCCTAGGGGGGCCCTGGGGCAGTGTCCCCGTTTTAATTTTACAAAGATTAAAACATTACCTGTTTGGGAGTATTTACGCTTCTGAGCTGAAAATGTCCCCAGATTTTGTCTCAGAAATCTGGTCACCTTACTATAGCTTGTTGAATCAATTAGTGATAGAGAAAAGAAAAAGCTGATGATTTCTTACAAAAAGTGAAGTGGCATCTCAACATGAATGGACATATGGAAATAAAATGTGTTACCAGTAATATGACAGTCTTTAACCACTTGTCCACTCTGGCAGTTAGGTTCCTTTGCGGGCTGTATGGAGTCCATGTGTTCCCCACTGGTATTTCCTTTCCCTCCTAGTTTCCCTAATGATAGAATATTTGGGGCCTTGTGGTAAACAGAAATAGCAACACTTCTGAAGGACAGGCTTCTCTTTTTGCACCACACGTTGAAGAAATAGAAACTGCACTGTGTGTGTGTGTGTGTGTGTGTGTGTGTATTTTATTGAGAGGCTATTTTGAGTCCTCCGTGACTGACTGACTGACTGACTGACTGACTTGGTTTTTTTCTAGTCAATTACATTGCTCGCTTTAGCGTGCCCAAGCTAATGCAGGCTGCTGCTGTGTGGGCTAATGCATTTCTTATCCACTTTGATTAGCTGTGGTGATGCCTGGCTAAAGCAATGACATGCTGTATCACACACAGCCGAGAAGACGAGAGGTTTAGATGACTCTTCTTGCTGTGGAGGCTTGTTGTGTGCTTGCTACCTCTTTTTTGATAATGCTAACATCCAGACTGATGTGATTAAGGAACAGCACAGGCTCATATTAATTCTGTCTACTGCACTTCAATCTTGCACACTTCAAGTTTTTGTGACACACATGGAATATCCCTCTTCTATTTGATGTGATTATACAGACATCATATCTGTTTTGGCAAAATTATGCATGTACTGTTCAATGGTGGTTTCATCACATCCAGAAATATGGCTTTATTCATTATAGATGTTCTTCACACAAACAGTAGCTATGTTTCCATCCACACGTTTTTATCCGAATTAAGAGATATCGAATGAAAAATGCCTTATGGAAACAGTAAAATTCGATTGAATTTCATGAATATCGACTCAAATGAAATACGTTCGGTCTCATCGGATTTTATCTTGATCGATATACGGCTTATGCAATAAACGCTGATGGAAACGTTATTTGCGATTAAGTTTTGATTAGGTCATTTTATGGTTGCAACCCGCCACAAAACAAAGAAGAAGAAGTTTTAGTTCATTTCCGCCCAGTATTTCTGCTCTGTTTGCACACATGGCGGGTGTCAACAAAGACAGATGTAAGTGGACGAACAAGGAGACGCTAGGCCTGTCGCGATAGTCAATAAATCAAATAATCGCACGATAAAAAGAAGAAAAATTAGCTCTATAATTTTTCCGGCCGCGATAATTTCCATTTGTATGCTTGTTTGTTTTCATTGTCTGTCTCTCTCTCTCTCTCTCTCTCTCTCTCTCTCTCTCTCTACCAAAGAGATTGGAGGACCACTCTCGGTTCTTTAGCGTAACGAGGAGTGAACCCTCTTGTGAGTCGCATGGTCTTTGTGTGGAGGCGGGACTCCTGGCGGAGAGAGAGACAGAAAATGCGAGTAGTTGGAGCGGGGTTTTCCGCAGCACTTTGCCGTTAAGGCGCCGTCAAAAAAAGAAGACGTATATGAGCGATATCCACCGTGTTACTCGGCGTCCGGTTTTCTCCCTTTCATTCCAAACCACGCAGTTGACAACCTGCAGGTGGAGGCGGTGGAGATAGGTACGGACATAAACGCCGCTGTGGACTTGTCAGTCTTGCAAGCGGTTCAGGAAAGTTGCTGTATGTGTCCGACAATGCACAGAATATTAACCGGTACAAGCCTACAGCTGTCAGCTGTCAGAGGCTCCCGGACGGTGAACTGAGACTCCGTTACCTGCTTGTCAAAAATCGCCACTTACTAGCTAATAAATTAGCCTAAGGTAAACGCTAGCTATCAGTAAACAGAAGTGACGTGGTGGCTGGCGTCTGTTTGTGCGCGCACGCGCGTGCATGTGTGTGTGTGTGTGTGTTTCCTCGCCATGTGGCAGATAGTCACATAGAAATAGATAGATATAATGTATTATTTAAATTTAATATTTAGTGTTTAATAAATAATTGTTAAATGCAGTACAGAGTCTGTAGTCTATCACAAACACTCGAGGAATGCTGCAAACATTTGACAGCCAGTATGAATTGCCTGGGAGAACATACGGGTCACAAACGGCAATTCCACAACTGTTCAACAGCGTGAAAGACGACATACTAAAGGAGATCAAAGACATATGTGGATATTTAAAATGTCTTCCAGTTCCAGTGTTAAATATTCTTTAGAAATAAAAGTTTATTGATCTTTGAAAAGGTGTATCTGCATTATTATGTCATTATCATTATATTAGATGAAAATGGTCTCAGAACGACAATATTATCGTTTTTCGCAATCATTTCTGGGACAATTTATCGTCCAGCAAAATTTGTTATCGTGACAGGCCTAGGAGACGCAGTACCAGGAGTGCCGACACAATGTCCCTTATGATGCAACGATCGTCTACCACAGCCTGTAGTACGATTGATGGCCATCCCTGTAGCCTTCAGCAGGGGGTGTAATGGGGACATGAGTCCCGTCTATTGTGCCATACACCTGTCAGAGATATCATGCGCCCCATCCACTCCAGGTAGGTATATATACCTTCACATCATCCTCGTTCGTATGGCGTTGCACACGGCGTAAACTCACCGGTGCATGGTGGTTTTGCTGACTCCAAACGTTTCGCCTCCACCACTTTCACCACTCTGTACTCTGCTCATGGAGCCAGTTTGTAGAGCGCAATGGCGATACGCTTCTCTGTTGGAACCGGAGGGCAATAGCTTGCGACATCTGGGGAAAGGGACGGGCCAAAAAAATTATACAAGAGGTCAAATGTTGTCTTGGTCATCCGAAAATGCTTCAACCAAAGGGTTTCCGTGAAGTGTCTCTGAACCACGATCTCCCAGAACTGTTTGGAGCGCTGTCGTTCCCACACCACAGGCCGCCTCCGTTGTCGTCGGGCATTTACGTGCATCTGCATCATCATAGCAATGTGTTGATAGCGTCATTGTTTTCTTATTATAGCTTGATATGTCGCTATCAGCTGGCACATAAGCACTATTACAACTTGTGCAATATTGATCATTTGTTGGTAGATGGCGTGATCTATTTTGTCTAGCAAAACTTTGTTCGCAAAAGTTAGCTTGAATGTTGTGCGATTCAGTGCGAAAATGAATGGAAACACCTTAAAATGCCTAAAATCAATTCAATATACCAATTTGATCGCAAAACAGCATGTGACGTCATTACGCACAGGTTTTTATTCGCTTTAAAGCCGTTGGATGGAAACACACTTTCACCAGCTTTATTCGCATGAGTTTTTTTACCGAACTTCAGATAATTCGATTGACAAGTGGATGGAAACTTAGCTAGTGTGCACTATGTGTCTATGGTGATGCCTCATTTTAGGGGAAAATCATAGGAAAAAATCATTCTGTTCTCAATGGAGACGTGCACTTAAGAGGTAGATTACCTCTAATTGAATTTCCATAATAACAGAACCGGAGCATCACTTTCCTTCTTTGCCAATGAAAACCGAAAACATCTTGCAGCCAGCCACTTTTTCTATTTTACTTAAAAAATCTAAATAGCAAGAAATTAAAAAACAAAGTTTTTTTTTTCTTTTAGAATCTCAGAGCTGGCAGAAGAATAGCTGTCTGTAATATCGTCTCCCATTTTTGCCAAGGCACATACCAAACACAAGTTAATATCTGATACTTCTTTATGAATTCACATATTCTTTTCTTAAATTTCTTGCAACAACTCTGACAAAATCCAACCCAAGTGTATATCATTCATCTCCAAAATAGTTTTATTGATTGGTCCTCCTTTTCTACTTAGGCCATATCTCTTCTTTTTGCTTAGAGGCGGCTATGACTAATTATCACAACTATTTGGGTTTTAATATTATAAAAACCACAATTTCAGTTAATTGAATTTAGCTACAGTGAGACCAGCACAGAATATTTACTGAAATGTTCAGAACTGCATTATACAACTCTGGTTCTGCTGACTCAAATTATTTGCAGACAGTGTTGAAGAGTAAGGCGAAATATAAAATGTGTTTTATGTGTATCTGTATAGGGAAATCAAATTGCAATTACATTTTCTGTGTTAAGCAGTACCTTCTAGCAAATGCTTTAGTTGATGTTCTCTCTCCTCTTGCTGTGGTCTCTGGAAGAGCAATCTATTGGACTTGAGAACTCTTCCTGTAGGGACGCCCCAGTAATCAGGCCTGAGCTGGTCCTTCCAAACCAGCAAACCTCTGGCTGCCTGCCGTCTGACTGCTGGGCCACACACCCGCACTTTTGATGCTAAAAATGCCGCAGAGGAGCTCAGAAATTACACTCAATAAATACAGAAATCAAATAAAACAATTTCCAAATATTAGCATTGCAATCTACTTTCCTACAGTCATATAAAACTGCCTTTGTTGCTCACAGTAAATAGGTTTCCCTCTGCCCTGCCAAGTTAAACAGTAATGTTGGGTCAATGGCAGCGTGGCTTGGCTTAATTAAACTCAGTGTTGATTTGCAGAGACAGGGTCCAGACCAGAGTCCTGACCCTGTTCTTAATGGTGCCAACACTTCATTAATGCTGGTCCTACATGAAGACTCACTCATGCTGACTTGAGGACTAGGTTATTATAACAGCAACTTCCACACACTGTTAGCTTATTCTAACTCTGTTACACTTAGAGCGCTTCTGACTAATGAATATGTTCCTGTAACCGATCAATCATACTTTTAGATTTACTGTAACCAGGGTCCAGGACCTCAAATACAACGGCTAAAAGGCAATTGTGGTTAAGTCTAGTCTCTGGCTTATTTTGCTAATGCTATTTTGGTAGCTTTGACATTAAATAATAATTTTGTACAGCTTCACATACCTCTAGTTTACTGGTAGTGTTATTTTAAGGTCTGCCAACACATCCTCATACCTAAATGACAGAATAGGTTGATTTCCAGTGACTCCCAAAAACAACATATATGACTATTCTATTTGATGTAACGGTGGCCATTTTAAACACGTAGTTTAATGTTGTGAAATGTAACTAGTTAAGTTTAGGCAACAAAAATACTAAAAACATCAGGGACTTGCTTAAAATGAGTCACGTAAAACTACTAAAATGAGGATGTAACGGCATTGCGGACGTCATGGACATCACTGCAAAAGGCGGTTCATTTCAGAAAGTGGCCGTTGACTTTTGGTTTCACACGAGACATGAACCCCAGTCTCCTGAGTGAAACGATACTTTGTCACCTCACTTTGTCATTTGCTCCCGTGATTAATTACTACAGCCACGAGAGGTCGCTGCCTAACAGCAAACGTAAATATGAGTCGTTATGAGCTGCTTGCACAATTGACCTATACGGTCGATTTCTGGGTGAGGACGGTCTGTTTAAGGCTGTTACTGTCTTTTAGAGAAAATATTTCTGAATATGTACATGATATTGGTTGGTTGATTGGTTGGTTAGCTGTAATTTGTTGCCATACAGTAGCTCTTTTCAGTTGATTGATATGGGATTCAGATTATCAAACCTTTTAGTATTGGTATAGTAAATTTAGGTCAGTAAGAATTCATAATGTCAGTAATAATCTGGTGGTTTTGGTGACTACTGTACAAATTGAAGTCAGCTTGCCCTGCTGTAGCCTGGCTGTTCAGGCTGACGTTAGTTTCCCACAGAAGCACCCGTGTGATCTCATGGCTTTCAGCAATTATACACCCTAATCCCAGGTGACCCATCTGATCCCAGATGTAATATCTCTTCTCATGCCAGCAATTCAGTGAAATTGTGCACATTTGCTCACAGCCTAATAATTCCTTCCCAGAACAGTCTGCAGTCAGTTTGAAGGATGGAAGAGCTACGCCAGCTGCTAACAAAATCTAACCAATTCTGAAATCACACAAACATTTTATCAAGGAAAGGAAGTTTACATTATAATAAGGTTATATTATAATGTTAACATTGGCTGCATTTACAAGCACTTAAAACTACATCCTCACCTATAATGAGAGGAAGGCTTCATTCTGATTGTGTGCAATACTTGTGTTCCATTAAATTAAACTCAAACACTGAACAACTGTAGGCTTGAATAATGGCACTTAAAAAGTTAGTAGTTTCACAGCGCAGTGGAAGCACCCACTTCTTTCCCTTCTTTTGATCAGGAGAAGTGTAAGTAAGTAAGTAAGTAACACGCAGTTACGAAGTGCTTCACACACACATGCACATACATATGAATAAATAAATAAAAAGAAACATGAGTTACAAAATACAAATTAGTTTAAAAAACAGCATAATTGGGGTGCAGAACTTTACACAAAGGCTAAAGTTTGAAGGTGGGTTTTTCTCCTAAAATGCAAGCTGTCAGCAGTGATTGTCTTGGGTGTCGAACACTACATATTTCTAGAAGTAGCTTCAAGCTTCCCATAAAAAAGTTCAGCCATTTGAAATGTATGCCAAAGCCTTGAGATTGTGTCAGTTATTCATCTCCATTATCCACTCACACTTCACCTAAAATGTTGCCGTAAAATGCTTTAGTGGCACACTCACTTGATGTTCCATTTGCAAGGAGCAATCTTTGATACTTCTGTATACTATACACCACTGATGTGAGATTGATACAGGATGAATGCATGTGGAAGGACTTGTGTAATGATTCCTAACTGAACTTTACTTGTCCTGTATATATCCCAACTTGAAAAAAGGCCACTGTTTACCCAGTAATCTCAAAGAGATGGTAGTGTTGGTGTATGTGTGTGTGTGTCCTCAGGATAGAGGCCTCAGATCTATTAACATCGCCTCACAACATTAAAAGGATGATATTACTTTGCTGAAAGCACAGAATTTCAATGAGAGCAGGAACAAACAAAAAATGTTAAAGAATTCATTATAATATCATTTAGTAGATCAAAGGCTAGAGAGACGAAGTTATGGGGCTGAGAGATGAAAAGATTGTCTGTGCAGATCTACAGTATATATACTGTATATATGGTGTTTGTGTGACTGTACTGTATGATTAGAAAGTGCTTTACTTACTACTTACTCTGTGGATATTATACTGTACATCTATTTATCACCTTTGTCTTTAGCATTGCTCTCAAGACACTTTTTTCTGAAGATGACTGTTCCCAAAGTGGGGTCTAGTGCTTGCCTGGATTCGAGTTTCTCATACTGTGTATAACCTAGAGCTGGGCGATATGAAAAAAAATCTAATATCACGATATTGTTGACCAAATACCTCAATATCGATATTGCAGCGATATTGTAGGGTTGACAATTGGTGTATATTTGTATATTTATAGTTGTGTATATAATAACTAAGTGGGTAAAGGCAAATAATAGAAAAGCTAGAACAGTCTGGTAAGTTAAAAAAAATACATAATTTCACTGTAATCCAGCCATTAAAACCAGGAAAGACAACACTTGTGTCATATCACGATATTACAATATCCAAAATCTAAGACGATATCCAGTCTCATATCACGATATTGATATAATATCGATATATTGCCCAGCCCTACGGGAACCCCCAGGCAGCATTAACATATTGCTGGGGGCCCCACATGACTAGGGCGACTAATGTGGAGTGGAGCTAAGGTTGAATGAATCTATATTTAAGGTTGAAACAATAAACAAACAAGAGTGCTTTCAAATAGTTCCAAAGTGGGAGGACCTGCTGCTTCAGGAAGGGTTTTCCCTTTCAGTATTCTCATTTCAAGTTTTTCTTTTACTGATATACTCAATGTTCAGCATAGAAACACAATTATTTCAACTTAGTTTCAGAGACATCATGTTTTTTTCCATCAGTTTGGGATTGTGGACGCTCTAAATACTACAATACCCATGAGCCTCCACTGCCGTTGAAGCCAGTCAGAGACGCGAATCTGAGCTGTTGTGAATTCAAAACACTTTGTTGGGGCAGTTGAGAACAAAACACATCACCATGTTGTGATTGGGCGGTGGAGCCGCGGTATCAAAGTCCCACCCATACACCCGCCCGACCAAACACAAGTCAATCATAGCTGTCAATCATGACGTGTCACCCCGTTTTTATAGCCTCAAATAACTAATAAAAAACAAACTTATCAGAAAAATGAACACTTGAACAAAGATTAGCGTGTTCAGAACTAAGTGAAATGACAGAAACTATCTTTTGGAAAAATTTATTTGACGCATACCTTAATTTTTTTTGTTTGTCCCATCTGCTAACATGTAGGGGATGGGGTTTATGACCTAGGGCAGTGTCACTTCACTTCAGTATTACAGCTGATAGCTTGGCCCATGGAAACATGACAATGGAAGAGAGCAAAAATAAACATATTATGTCAGTATTGAAAGTCTAGCTGAAGACCAATTACTGTTTTTATGAAAGGAACAGAGAGTGTGGAAGCATAGCCATATTTTACAGGGCAGCTTGTGTTTCCATCTGTGTTGCAGGCATGACATCAGTGTCTCTGTGTTGAGACAGGAAAATCTTATCCCACTGCCACTGTCATAAAAGCAACACAATAATGAAATTACATCACAGTGGGCCAGTAATTAAATGAGTAGACTGCTGTCTTGGAGATTTTATAAGGCTGGGAGATTGTGAGTAACAGTGTTGCATGCTTGAAAATAGGGTGTCAGTAGCCATGTTTTCATTCACATACTGTATTTTTATGCGCATTTTAAATTATTATGTTAGAAAAGCTGGATGAAAACGGAAAAATTCGATAAAATTTTACTTCACACAAAAAAATGGGATGTGGAAACACCTTTGCCTTCTTTCGTAGCGAAAAAATAAAACTCACATGACCGATCAGCTGTTTCCGCTGTTTGCGTCTCCTGGATATTCCCATAAAGTGTCTTTGTCCCAGTATAGCATAAAACATAGCCAATAGTTGCTGACATAAAAGAACAATTAAAACTTGCCCAACCGAACCAAATTCTTGAAGACCTCTCTCAATGTTTTCCCTTGTAGATACTCTGCCTCTGACTGGCTTACCCTGGTATTCTTACCCTAACCCTAGTCTTTGCCAGACCCTCCTCCAAAGCATGCTGGAGGAAGGTCTGGCTACTCCACATAGCATTCGGGGATGGGAGGAAAACGTGCTCTGGTTTATTAGCTTGTTTTGGTGGAATGTGTACGTTCAAAAGTTGTTCTAGTCGTGCAACAGAAAACTCAGATTGGACAGATAGTCTAGCTAGCTGTCTGGATTTACCCTGCAGAGATCTGAGGAGCAGTTAACCATAGTCCTCACAAATCCACCTGAGGTTAGAACGCCAACACAACGGAAGCCCAAGGCAACGGATATCCGGCCTAAATGAGTGAAATCTGGTGGATTTTCCAGCGGCAATGGAGCAATCCCGGAAGTGGAACGTCAAGGATATAGACTACCCTAACTCTAACCAATCAATCAGAAGCAGAGTAGGATGGGTCATGCCGTCGCCATCCACAGAAAAGAAATATTGCATGCGGTTAGATGGCTAAGGCAACTTGTTTTGTTTCCAGTTAGCAACCTCTACTTCTTTTACTCTGTTTCCTGGCAGATTACAGCCATGCGTAGCCTATAGCGCCAGCTTCTGATGAAACTACACTTTGTATATGTATTCGCTCAAAACACATTTTGCCTCGACATAAATGTACATACACACTCACAGAGCATTTTCTATACTCTCATCTACTCATAGATACTCATATTTGACACATTACCACAGCATCTTCTGGTTTGCTAACTGACCGGGGGAGTCGGGTGGAATGACAGATGACACTTAGAGCCATCTAATCTCCCTGGCCTTCAGCCTGGCATTAAATGGCTGGGCTGCTGGTGGAGGAGATGCGTTTAATTATAACATTTCAGGCAAAAACTCATTAGCTTATTGACCTGCCAAGCAGCAGAGGCCAGCGTGGATACTCAGGCTGCATAAAACCAGAGGCTAGTTGTTTTAATGAGGGTGATGAATTCATCACAGTCCGTGCTCTTGCTGTGCCTGGCAGCAGACAATAGCAAGACTTTGTTTCCTTGTCCTTGCTATAAAAGACATAATAAGCCATAGAAAAGGGTGAAGTGGAACATTTTGAGATTGACTGTACTGAATCTCAGGTTTTGTCATTGGGCAGATTTACAAGGAAACTCATATGCCACTGTCGTTGCTGGTTGTGACGTTTGTATTAACATCTGCTTATTCAAAGATTGTGTATTGTGCCAGTCAGTGCATCATTTGCATAAGAAAATGCTAATTTCATCGCTGGTTCTTTTAAGTAGCCGCAACTCCATTATGTTTTTACATAAATTGTCATTCGCTTTCCTTACATCAAAGAAAACTCGTATTCACAACTAGGCATGTTGGGAGGGGCGGCACATTGAGTGCTACTCTAAACAGGGAAGTGTTAAACACTTCAGCCAGTAAACAAGCCTGATCTCACTCCACCTCCCTCAGGGAGCAGGACCACCACATGGCCTGCCTGTTTACCATGTATAAGTTCCCCTTAAGAACTTTTGTAAAAACTCCACTTGTTATGAGAACTTCAAAGTCTGGACTAGTGGGGGAGAAGAATCTTCTAACAGTCTGCCTAGTTATGCCTCGAGCAAGAGAGCCTCGCTCTTTCCCTGCTGATGGATACGATGCAAATAAGATGCTCGAGGAGGAAGGACAAGATTGAGCAAAAAGAGAAGTATAGCAGAGCATGGAGATGAGCAAGCTGCAGGGAAGGTTAAGACGTGAATAAGGAATGCAATCTGTGTCATCAGTCCTTAACACTTCTGCAAACAGTGATGAAACAGAAACTCTTTCATCTTCCAGCAAATGGCCATGAATCTGGCCACGGCTGTTTCCTCACTGACAGCCAGGCCCAGCTCTATACAGTAATCTACCAAACCAAAATGAGTCTTCACTCTTGCACATATTGAACACTAGGGGTGGGAAAAAAAATCGTATGTATCGTGATTTTTTTTGCGACGATTTTTTAAAATTGGATTCTACTGACCTAATTATTTTCTGTTTATATGGTACCGCTGACGGCAACTACATCATATCCGCTTCCAGGAAAACAGACCGAAAGCAGAAAATCCATGTTATGTACTTCCATACAAATGAAATAAATGTTAGACTGACTGACTGACTGGTGATGTGCATTCTTCTTAGAAAACAATGAGTTTTTAGAAATGTCACATGATATACTGTCTCAAGAAGTGTATTATTCAACATTTGTTTTAGTTAAAGAAGGAAAAGAAAAAAAAATGTAATCGCAATACCTCTAGAATCGCAATAAATGAAAATTGCGATACAAATCAAATCGGCACCCATGTATCATGAAAGAATCAAACCGGGACAAAAGCATATCGTCCCAGCCCTATTGGACACAGTAGTTACTTTATTCTACTGGTAGCAAAAGAAGGGATGGGGGGGGGGGGGGTTACCTAGTGATGCATGCTGGGTAGCATCAGCTTGACACCTTATTGATTCACTGTTGGAGGGACTGGAGCAGAGGTCATGGTGGGGCCAACACAATTAGAGATGAATGCATGGTCTTTAATGAGGAGGAGGGATGAAAGGGTTGCCAATTACTCTGTGCTGCTTTGTACCGAAAACAAACTGGTGCTGTTAAGACCCAGCATGATTAACCTTCAGCAGCTCTGAATGTGTTTATTCGTTACATGAGACAATGTTAAAAGAAGGGGGGAGCTGTTAATTAGTGCTCTTTTTTCTTTTAGAATTTGTTATTTTTACGCTTATTGTTAACCCCGTTTATTGGTCTTTATAGGGGTCAACGGACCAGTGTTAAAGGGGCCCTGTCATGGTCTTTTGCACACTGGATGCTAAAAGATTAAATGCGTGGTACTGTGTGTGTGTGTGTGTGTGTGTGTGTGTGTGTGTACACACACACACACTTGGGGGATAGATGTAAGAGTTTCCAAACCAAGAACAATTGGAAGAATAATTGCTTGAGTGTTAAAGGTAACACTTTAATACATAGTGAAGGATGAAAAAACCCTCAGTATGTGATTAGGAGCAATCAATAGCCGCTTTCCGACCGGAGGGATTTTTGCAGTTCCTAGAACATAAAATTCCTAGAACCCTTTTTTTCTCGTGTTCCAACTGGACCAATTTGGGGATTTTTAAGTCCCTCTGGCTGCAGTTCCTGTAACTCTTTCAGCTCCTACTTCAGGACAGGGTCTTTTCGCTGTTCCCTTTTCAGCATATGAATCTAGGTCAACGAGGGTCGGGTTTCCGGTACAGACAGACCAACAACGGGACAATTTTAACAATTTTCGCCATCTTATTCATCACTAATTTAATTTCTGACAACGTTTTAGGTGAGAAATTAACTGTTTAGATTTCGAATATAGGCAGTCTTGCAAAAATTGATGCCGAATTGACAATTTGCTTCAAAGTTTTCGGAGTTGAGAAGCTCCATGAAGTGAGGCGACAGCCAGCAGGCGCCTGCCCCGGCCGCTAGCTCGTCGCTCAGCCAGTCATGCTCAGAGACCCCGTTGTAAGCTGGAGGTCTCTCAGACCGCTCTTGTAAATCAGAGGCTTTTATTTCACCGTTGATGGTTCGTTTGTTTAAATATCACAACACGTCCATCATAAGATTAACGGGAACCTGTGGTTATCTGTCTTTTCAGAGTTAAACTCGAAAACACAAGCGTGTCCTGCGGCTGGCCAGCGTCACACACACACACACACACACACACACACACACACACACACACACACACACACACACACACACACACGTCCACAGCGCAGCAGGTAGAAGCGGGGGAGAGAGAGATACCTGTTTCTCTTTGGGAGACTTGTTTAAATTATGACAAATATGCTATATACATTAGATTTAGTATTTAGTTCATACTTTTTTTGGTGTATTTGTTTTCTGATTTTAACGCTATAAAGACTGTTGCCGTGCTTGCATCACTCCCTTACCCCTCCTATAGTCCCTATGGCCACTTGGCCAGTGCGAATGCAATTGGAAAAAACAGTTTTGGGGGAGAGTAGTTAGTAGATCTGTTTAGAAGTGGACTTTTCCTATAATTACGTTCCTGTAACTACTTGGTCGGAAAGCGGCTAATGTCGTGTTGAACACGCTTCCTGACACTGCACCGCTGTGCCGTGCCATGGTCTTCTACTGTCACCGACTGAGGATTTTGTAGTAGTATTGAGTTAGGTTTAGGGATCCTGTAAGTGAACAATGTATCAGTCAATTATCAGTTTTATTATCAATATATCAATTAGTCACAAGATTGAAATCTAGGAATAGTTTAAAGTAGCCTAATATGTTCATGTGAGCAAACACTTGAAACTGTGCACTTTTTCAAATGTTAAATATCTTAGAATGGAGGTAAAGCATTAGTGAATTTATTGACTGCTATATTAGCCATCAGAAATACTGTTTCTAGCAAACAGAAAAAAAACTGTTTTTGTTCTGCTCATCATGCAGTCATGTACAACATTCAGTATACTTTATGTGTAGAAAAATGCTAGATGAAAAATCAGCTCCATTTACCGAAACAACAATAAGTGGCATTCTGCTGTTGTATAGGCATAACAGATATGAAATCCTTTGCAATCCAACCTTGGAGAAGTGTGTTTCACACCCTCACAAAGCATTGTCACACTTCCAAAGATCCACAGGAATTGGATTTCATGGGTGAGATAAAGAGGAGAGCCTTTGGCTGTGAGTTTCGCTCGGGGGCTTAGCGCTTCTTGTTAAGGATACATCCAGACAACGGGGGGGGGGGGGGGGGTATATTTTGAAGTGAAAGAGGGGTGTTGAGAAGGTCAGAGGCAAGTATAGATTAGAAAGAGCTGTTTCATTGATTTTTTTTCAGGCCGCCTTTCAGGAAATTAATAAATCCATTTAGAAAATAATTTTCCAAAATGCTAAATATGCACAAAATTAATAATAATGTGTGAATACCATTATTTAAAATATTTTTTTATTTTACAAGCTGAGGACCTGAGATACCAAAAAATACACTCCATGATCAAAGGAAAATCCTACAGATTCAGCAGCATGTGACTCATATGTAGGGTGTGTTTCAGGCTTTGGATTCATTTTGAAATTGTATAACCAATGTTTTTATTTTAAATTGCTACATACGTTTTATTATATCATCTGAAGACACTTGAAAATTGCCAGAGGTTAATGATTCAAAACTGTTTTTGAATTGTGCTGCTCATTGTACCAGATTAGGTGTGACTTTTCTTTTGGATGTAATGGAATTAAAACATACAGTATAGCTCGGCCTTGTAAATGTTTGTGTGAGTGCTGGTTGCTGCAGCCCGTTGGCTCATCCTGTGGGTTGTATTGATTTTTACGTCAGCAAGATAGAGTTTCTGCCATAGTGACATATTACACCTGCATTGATCAGAACAACTTGTCCGGGATGTGAGATGTAAATGTAGAACAGGCTCCATCGTTGCTCTGCAGACTCTGCAGCCTGAAACGAAGATTTATCTTCAAAGAGAGAAAATTGTCTATAAATTGGTACATTTTTATTTTATTTGTATTGTATGTACTTTATATTCAAGCCTCCGTTTATCACCAATATTATATATAAAGCTGGACAACACACTAGCTATATATTGTCAGTGTTGTCAAACTGGAAGATCTTCACATCTAAATGTTTAATGTCGTCTAAGTAATGGCATAAGGAGTAGTAGCCATAAGAGGCGTGGACCTCTCCAGTCGCCTCTCCATCAGCTCTGCAAAATGTATGCTAAATTGTCTATTTTACAAATATTACTTGTGCTTTATGTCGTTGATGTTGGACGGTGATGGCATGTGGCAATGAGTCTTTTATCAGGATCGGGAAATCAACTTGCTAGTGTCCTGCCAACTCTGCTAGCCTGGGCTAGCTAGCCATCTGGCCAATGAAGTTTTCAAATGCAAACACAGAGGAAAAGGTGGAGAAGATAAGTTCAAGCTAGCAAGACTATCTCCGTGGCCATCTAATGATGAGTCTCTGATCAGGACAGGGAAATCAACTCACCAGTCCCCTGCTCACTCTGCTTGCCTGGCTGGTTAGAGTTTTCAAATGTAAATAGAGTAAACTCAGAGGAAAGGGTGTCACTGCCCGATGTGAGTCGAGTGCAGATGTGAGTCGCGCATGCTCAGATTTAAACGGTTTACGGCATAACGTGTCATACCCGATGTTAGTCGAGTCAGACCGGCTCTGGTCGAGTGCAGACGTGACTTACGAATGCTCAGATTTAAACGGTTTATGGCATAACGTGTCGTACTGAAATTTGTGAAATCCGTAAAATAATAAACTTTTCTCTTTACATACAATAACAGAAAATGGAAATAATTTCAAAAACGTTTTAGCTATCTATGATTGTTTGATTGCTAACGTTAGCTCAAAACGCCATTCAAGTGACAGCCTTTGTTGTGTTTGATTGCTAACTTGTAGCCAGCAGTGAACAAACTTTGTTGTAGGTCTATTTTTACTGTATTGACATTACAGAAGTCTGTCGTTAGCATCTTGTAAGCTACTTGTCGCAAAGTGACGCATGCGCAACTCACATCTGCTCTCGTCGCAAAGTGAAGGGTGAAGATAGCTACGACCTATGGCTACGATCCAGACTACATGGACAAGCAAGACCATCTCTGCATCCATCTCCATCGCTACATTAGAGGGGGCACAGAGGCGTGCATGGAGAAATTGAACACCAACTGCGACTTCTCTGCTGGGCATCCTGCTAGCCAGTGTGCAGGCGTCGGACAGTGAGCTGGCCTCCGTGCCTGTGTGCCTGTGACGTTTTCCGGCGGGATGTCGGGAGCTGTGGTGTCCTTCCACCGAGACTTGGCTGGATCCTGCAGTCCTGGAGCCATTCAACCGAGTGACTGTTGTGTTGATCTGACGGCCACATTCTGCTTCATGATGAATCATGCACAAGTTCAAGGAGCTGATGGCATAACATTTCACAGGAATTGTACTTCGTACGATTTCATGTGGCAAATAAAAATTGATTGATAATATAGTGTCAGTCCCAGTTTCAGCTTTTTATTCCTGGCAGACTAGAGAGTAGCTTTGATTCAGCTTGATTATTGTGATTCAAAATGTTTCAAATCGATTATTGCTAAAACCAGTGCATTATGTCTTTTAGCAGAACAACGCATTATTATCAACACAATAACTCAATTATTACAAGTGCTAGAAAACGCCTTCTGCTTTTCAAAGATTTCCCCAGAGAGCATTATAAAGTGACTTTACACTGCTACAGAGTTTAGCTGATTCAATTAAATTAAACTGAACAATCTGATTCAATTAAACTGAGCAATCACTGAAGAAGACATGCGGAAAGAAATGTCTCTTCTCATGGAAATAGCAGCACAGGAGTGTAGTGCTCCTGGGATTTTTTTCCTCTCTTTTCAAAATATTTGTGTCTTGCCATCAAATCATCCAGATTGTAAAACGGATAAATCCTTGTGACCCTTAAATCCCAAATATGCAAGGAGTCTTTGTTGCAGTGTGTACCCTGAACTGACTTGGCAGGGTCAGCTGGGATCTGAGCTGGTGGTGAATTGGATGGGTTAGAAGATAGCGTGCAGTCTCTTGCAAACCAATTTCAATTATATACAATGTAGCTCTTAAATGTTCAAGGACAAATAAATATGAAATGTAAGGGTGTGTTCTCAATAGGAAGCTTTTAAACAGTCACTCAAAGGGAGAAGACCACAATACCATAAACAGCTAGCTTTTAAATGCATTTTAAATTCTTCATTTAGCTGCTGTATGGGATATTTGAGTGACTGGCACTCCATTATATTATATTTGATTAAATATAGAGGTCATTTAAATCAGCAAATAATCACCAATACATTTCTACTGGTGCATGACAAATGTATTTCTCCCATCTCCCAACCCTGTGAACTGGGTCTGCAGTGGGTGGGTTTGGTGGCTCAGCTCTGGGATCCACATGCTGCAGTAATCCAGAGAGGGTTAGAATAAAGCCTGGCTTCGCCTCACTCTCTGCCCCCTCCTAGATCAGATGAGATTAGGAGAGAGCTAAGGAGCTCTGGGGGAAGGCAGGGCTCAGAAACGCTAAGGCTGAGCAGAGGAGGGACAGAGCAAGGCAGGTGGGCACTCCTGCAGGAGGAGAGAGTCGAGTTTACTCAAGACTGCGGGGCTGAATATTTATGTTGGTGCACGTGAAGGAGTGTTGCTGTGGAGGAGAGTTTGACAAGCTAGCTAGACAAGGTGTGTGATGAAGTAGATGCACTGGATTTAACTCTAGTGTTAGTGTGCTTCTGAGTCCTTCGTGATGTGTTTAATGTAAATACAATGGTCACAGATTAAATTCCAAGGGGCCAAAAATACTTTGGAAGAGACTGTGAAGAATGGAAGGAATAGCACTCCTGCACTCTGCTGTGGCAGAAATGCTGGCTCAGTCCGCCTTTGGCTTGGTTGTGCGTTTGTGGGTTGGAAACCTGTGGGAGATCATGTCCTGGACTAGCAAATACTGCTGGTTGTTCAGGGAACCTTGATTTTACTTGATGCTCTCCTGGTGAAGCTTCTTGCTGTCAGGTGGGAAGAAGCAGCTGGTGTATTCATCCTTCTTGGGACAAAAGTGAGGAAAGCCTGAAGACACATGGCAAGAATGATGCATCTGGTCGAGCCAAGCTGGCCTAGAAAACAGTATTCTAGACGGTTGCACAGTTATGTTTGTACAGAATCATTTGAAAAACTGTGTAAAAATGTCTCCAGAAAACAGCCTATAGTAAACTATATAGATGTACTTTATTCATCTGTCATTATTAAACTAGGGACAGTGTCTGTTAAGTCCATCCCAGAGTGCAAAGATGTTCTGCCCAAGTATTAACTGGGATTTCTTGATATTGCCTTCTGTCTTGGTGCAAGGGATCTATGAGCTTTTGTATTTTATTTTATTTAAATGCATTTGCTGAATATAACGTTTTTTTGCCGCTGTTAATGTTAACCCTGTCTCTATTTTGCTCTATTTCAGCAAGCCATGAAAAACTGACACTGGAGTAACACAGCTGACAGTGGAACTATGTGTTAAGGATTGTCTGTTGAACTCTTGACTACCTGAAGCCCACTGATATTCTTCTTCGGCTGTTAGAAGAAGTTGTTTTTGCAATGGGGAGGAAGAAGATCCAGATCACCCGGATTGTAGATGAGAGGAACCGACAGGTCAGTGTCTTATCCTTTTGTCATCTCATTTTACATCTTAGCCATTTAGTTGTATACTTATTCCTGTGCACCTTGTCCTAACATTGCACTGTTGATCCTTTCCTCAGTCTTCTGTATCACAACACACCATACAAAACACACTATGTTTCTGCTGTGGTAAACAACATCTAGAGGCAGCTTTGGTTAGCTTTTATGATATGTGATGTGTTGATGTGTGGCCCTGAATGCTGCTAAGATCCCATTCACAACTAGTGATGACTAGAAGATTCAGAGCAGCAACAAGCAGAGTGAAGTTGCCATTTAACAGTGGCCCTATTATAGTTTATATTGGAGTGTCCTGTAGAAAGACCAAATATTATATGAATGTATTGACGGGTTTATGAACAATTTACGAAGGGATCCCTCAGAGAGCCTTCTTTGGATCCCCTTTAGTTTTGATTAAAAAAAACTCCTAAAGATCCCTCTCAGCCATTTTACTTTTGAGAGTGCATTGGTCACAGCTGGTGGCGACAGCAGTAATTTGGGGTTAGCTGGGTCCGGACGGCACCCTGTCATTAGCAGGGTGGGTCAGTGTTAGGGACACACAGTGGCCTTCTCTCCTCACCGTCTCCTTGCGCAGCCACACTGCTACCCACTGGAATCCCTCTCTGTCTGTCTCCTCTATATATATCACCCCCAACAGCACAACAAATACCAGCCTGTCTGAAAGGAAGGCGCAGGCGCTGGAAAATGGGATGTGGCTGGAAAATAAATATCTGGGATGATGTTTATATTTGATGTTTGGTTGTCTTGGCCAGAGCCTTTTTAGATAGACACTGCTTTAGCTGTCAGGTGTGCATCGCCGGAGCCTGCTGTATATTTAGCTTCTTAGCTTCTAAGTACTCTATTTCGGGAAGTTGGCTTGTGTTCTTGTTTTACCTTTAAAGTGCATCAAGTGTTTTTAGCTGGTTTTCCTCTTTTTTTAAACTACCACACTATTACACATTATGCAGAGTTATATAATAATGACAGTAGAAAAGATGCACCAGCGATACACCAGTTATCAGCAGTCAAAAGTATATTCTAAAAGAGGAACAAGGTAGTTCTTTGTTATCTCTTTTCATAGAAATATATTTGCAAGTCAAGAAAGCTCAAGAAATAAAGAACATGATTTCAAACATCATTTAGGATGTAACTATGAAAAAAGAAACCACAACTTTAATGGTAACTGCCCTTGGAATCATAGTGAGAATTGTTGTGCGTCCATTTTCCCACTATTATCTAATCCAGTTACTGTAATGAGATGCAGCATTTATTCAGTGACTACTACTGTTCCAAATGCTTGTGGCATTAGTGCAAATGTTCAGCTTGGTTGAACATGAACTTGGTTGGCCATCTGATGCAGTCTTTGCTCCCTAACTGGAACATGTGAGGTTGCAGGAGCTCCAACATCTTGGCTGAGGACATTTAGCTTCTCAGACATTTCGAAAACAAATTAAACTGCACTGGAGACCAAATGTGACATTATATCATCCCAATTGGGAAAATGTCCAAATGTTTTATAAAAATAGACTTTTATGACTAAATAGGAGACTAAATCACTTGTCAACAGCACATGTCTAACTCTATCTGGCTTCCTGTGCTATAAAATATAAAAAGCCACAATGCTATCATGCATATAATGGTACTTTTTGCAGTTCCCTAGGTAAAAGCCTTCAAGTTGGGCTGGAAGTAGAGAGCGGTTGGACATCACCAGATTCCACACATTTACCCAACAACTGACATGCTTTGGCTTAGGAAAGCTATAGCTTCCACTCTGCATATGTCACTTATCTGACTTCCAGTGTTGCCCACTTTGGAGGAAGCATAAGTTCCTCCAAGGAGATCAAGGCTCAGAAGTTACAGCAGATTGAGGGGATGTTTCTGTTTGTGTCTTTATTTCAGGGGGCAAGAAGAGTGGAAAAGTATGGGAGGGGTGTGGATGTTTTCTGATAAACAGATTAAATATCTCTGAAATGCACACACGCTTGCTTGAAACACCACTGCCAGTCTGATTAGGAGATTACTCCTCTTCCTAACCCCTCTTCAATGCCATGTTTATAGGATAATTTAGAATTACCATCAGTGAACTACAACTTTTGGCAGAACACCAACTATAACCTTTGGAGAGACTGAAACTGGAAAAACAAATTACCATACGATTTGCAAATTACTCGGCTCCTCCTCCATGTGTCAGTACTAACGTGTTGTAGAATTTGACTACAACTTGAGGGGAAATTGTAGTTGCTGTTAGTATTTATATTTGTGTTGGTAATATTGAAGAAGCAAGACTCTTCACTTCATCAACAACTTCTGATACAGTGCCTTTAAGCAAGTACCTTAACCACTCCAGTAGAATGGCTAGGCAGCCAACAGTAGAAGACTGTGTTTGAGCTGTAGAGCTGTGAATGTGTAGAAATGTAAGAAGATGAAGCAGGAAAACATTAACTAAATACACCTGATACTCTGCATTGCTGGAAATCTTGGAGGTGTGAGAAGTTGGGAAGACATGAGTCAGGATCCCAAAGGCTATGACAGATACAGATGACTCACTGCAGGGAGTTAACTGCACACCAAAAAAAAAGGATGAGAGTGTGATCCATGTGTGACCTGTGCACTCCAAACATTTCACTTAAGCCTTATGGTTGAGATGCATGTTATGGTGTCAGGGAACATAAAGGTTTCAAGAGCGCTTATCATTTTGAGTCGCAGTACAATTAGGGCTGCACGATATTGGAAAATATGCAATAGCGTTAAATATCGCGATAACGACATTACTTGGGATAAATAATCAGATAAATTGTACTCAGTTCTGCTGCTTTCAGTATTCTGCTAAAATACAACAAATTGTTTGTTGAATTTAAAACAAATGAAAGGAAATCATTTCCAACATTCTTTTATTGAACAAATTGAACATTGTATTGAACATAAAAGGCACCACTAAAAAAGAATGACAGTTACAGGTGAAAGTGCAGTTTTTTACAGATATTTTCTTTCAACTAACAAAAACTTGTTGTTGTAGCCGTTTGCAAGTTGATATCGCGATGACGATACAAAAAAATAAAAAAAAAACAATGTTATATTGTGCAGCCCTAAGTACAATATAACACTGTATGCTTGGAATGATTTTTTTGTTTTTATATCTTCCATTAAGGTTTACTGACAGTATTTGGGCTTTCAAGGAATATGATTATAATCAAGGCTGAACAACAGCTTGATAGTAATCATTAAGGGAGGGTAAACATTACTCAGTTGCTTTCCCCACCCTCATTCCCTACCCACTTAATCAGTGGCATTCCAGTAGATTTCCAGGTTATTGCGACCCTATTTTGGGAACTGTGTTGTTCTCCCTGCATGTAAATTGGTTGTGCCTCTGAGTAAGCACTGAGTTGTATGATGCTCATAGGTTCCAAGGTTCCCCCCAGTGTATGGCAAGCCTGGTGGCCCACTTACTTACTAAGTAAGTACTTTTCTTCAGTTGGAAACTTAGACATATTTTCACATCTTCACTCAGCTTTTATCATTGACTTAATGGAGGGCCAAAGAACCAAAGGACCAAGGTAACTGCCATCAGTCTGTCACTGGCCCGCACTGGGCCCCTGTCAAAAAAGACATTTTAACAACTTTTCTGGTCAAAACCCCAACTTATCGAAGCCAAACTCCTCATAGTTCTTCCCTCGTTCTTTAATGTCAGTGGACAGGGGCAGATGTTTGAAGAAAACTAGATGAATCTTTGGTTTCTGTCTTTCTAGGTGACTTTCATGAAGAGGAAGTTTGGTCTGATGAAGAAGGCCTATGAGTTGAGCGTTCTGTGTGACTGTGAAATCGCCCTCATCATCTTTAACAGCTCCAACAAGCTGTTCCAGTATGCCAGCACTGACATGGATAAAGTCCTGCTGAAATACACCGAGTACAACGAACCCCATGAGAGCAGAACCAATTCTGACATTGTAGAGGTGAGTGCAGTGTAATTTAGTTCAAATGGTCTTCTCTATCTCATGTCATAATGTCAGCGCTAGTGTCGTCATTGGAGAGCTCTGACAAAATACAGTACCCTATACCCTACTTATTAATGTCCAGTCTGTGTTTGTAGAAAAAATTACTTTTGATGGGTGATCTATTGAAACCTGTTATGCTGTTACACAATGTAAATAGTGTTGATGTGAGTGGCAGGTAAATGCCTAAATACAAATATGCAATGTTGCGAAATGGTAGAAAAGATATAATATTTGATAGATTTAGTGCTGTCAGTTAAACGTGTTATTAACGGCATAAACGCAAACCCATTTTAATGGCGTCAATTTTTTTATCGCTAGATTAAGGTTCTCTTTGGCCTAGCAAACTTTGTAGTTTTTTTCACATGTAGTTGCAACAACTAGTAACGTTAGAAAAACTACAACACCACACTGAATCTAGCTAGACCAGAAACAAAACAACAGGCACGCTGCACACACATGTTTGGGCTTGCGAGCCGGCCAAAGAGTAGTACATACCTGCAAACTAGTCGCTTATATATATATAAATAAATAAAAATAAATAAATCTTTTGGTTCAGGCACCGTTTTAAAAGTATCGTATCATGTTGATAAGAGCATTAAAATGAGAAAAAAATAATGGGACAAAAAGAAATCAAGGGACATAGTTCAGAGTGCATTCATGCCTTGGGAATTGATAGGTGACCCGAGACATTTGAAAGGCATTCAAAGTATTTTTGTCATTTGAGGGAACACATAAATGCTGAACTTTATATACTGTACAACACAAAATACATTCCAAGATTAGCTGTAACATTGGAGAGGCAGGAGAGACTACCAGGATGTCCCTGTAATAAAGAACAATAGGACTTCAAGAGGTAATCTGGACTTAATTTGATTATACTGGTTGCAAAACCCTGAGGGACAATTAAGTCATAATATCTAATAAAATCAATTACAAATTAAAACATCAAAAATTCAAATATAGTTATAGTTTTTGATAAAGAGTTTAATGAACATATAAAAAGCATACAGTGAAACGTGAGATCTTATCCTAAGAAAATTCTATGGATCTCACACACTGCTAACATGGGTTTCTTAGAGTTTTTAGAATGACTAAATTTGGCAAGATGGTCCAACTTCCCCAAAATGTGAGAAAAGGTTTGGTGCAAAAATAATAGTTCTCTGGTAAGTAGCTGTTTACAGTATACATGCTAACACTTTGATATAGTTTAAGGGTGATGAAGAGTAATATTTAGTGATTAGTTTAGTTGTTAAAAGAGAGATAAAGTTAATTTGTATGAACTGTAAGACTTGATGGTTTGCTCATTTTAATGGCCAAATTTGGCAGGTTGAGTGGGTGAAAAGACAAAAAGAAGTAATGACAATGGCGGAACATCTGGCCTGTCAGACTATCAGTGCATCTTGTTTTGTTTACTCAGAAAGTGCTGGACAGCAAGAGTTTGCAGTGCTGGTACAAATGGACTTAACTAATAATGGAGACTGAGATTTTCTGCAGGAAATAGATAAAAGACTACTAATAGGTTGGTCTTCCAACTTTGGATAATGTTCTGTGGGACCCTGCTGTTGCATCTTGGTCCCTGAGCAGCGCTGTCCTGTCTCTCACAGCACGTACTCAGTGCAGCTGCCATTAAAAATGAATGGCCATCGTGACTCACGTTCTGGCTGTTTATCTAAGCTTCTACTGTGTGTTTGCCTTGCTGAGAGCCTGAATTTACTGCATGCAGGCACACACACACACACACACACACAAACTATTAAATATAAAGGAAGCTAAACTTCCCAAACTAACTGTGTTTATTTTCAAAGTGCCTCTTCCCCCTTCATAAAAAAAGAGAAGAGCTTCAGTGTTCAAGTTTGTTTCAGGAGAGTCCAGGCATGTTTTCCAGCTGCTTTCTGTCTTCACTTTGTCTTCTATGTTACCAGAATCACAAACTCAAGCTTAACCTTCCCAAGTAAATCTTAGAAAACATTGTTTCTACAGGGGAATAAGACAGTTTTAGGACTGCAAAGAACAAAAAACAAACCTGAAGCCAACACAGGTTTTGGGTAAAGCCTCTCCAAAGACCAGAACTGTTGAAAGCTGAATTCATCCTGTTAGATGTAAAGATAGTAGCAGTAGAGGTTGTTAATATGCATTATTACACAGCTTGGTTGAATACTGGATTCTGATTGGTCAATCACGGCATTCTACACTCTGTTATTTCTGTATAACAGACCATTCCCATGGACGGAGTTCTGATCATAGACTCTGGAGGACAATTTTTAAATCAAAACAATATTTGTGCTCATACGGAGCTAATACCACTGATCAGCAGATCACAAAGGGAGAGAGAGGGGGAAACTGGGAGCGCTAACAGCGCTAATGGCAACAGTGCAAACAGAGCAGTAGTTAGCTGCATGGTTAGCTCACTCACCGGGGCGACCTGGCTTCCACCAGATAGCGGTGCTCTTAAGGTGTTTTCATTATTATTTTATTAAGGTTGTTAATATGCATCATTAATACCGCCTATAATGATTATAAATAGCATAACTGCGTCTATTCTCCTGCTGTAAACCACAAGCGGACACCTGTGTCGGCGCTGTAAGCCATTAGCAAAGCTCGATTTGCCTGCTTTAAACCCTTATTTGTTTTTTCCCACACATGTCATGCAGACAGACAAGCTAGTTAAAACAAAGCCTGGAAAGTGAGAGGTTGATCTTTTACATATCGGTAGGTCCATTTGCAACATTCAAGCAGGAAATTTGACTATGAGTAAGTAATACACCACAGGGTGCAACAGACTTCCCCTGTTGTGACGGACCAGCAGAAAGCTTCTTTGGATTCATTGTTGTTTGATGGAACATGATGATGTTTGCTGATGATTATCTCCCTGGCACAAACAAGCAAACAGCTCGCAACGTTTATTTGGCACACACAGGCAGTCTACACATCCAGCATAGGCTGGATCTCTGAACTTTGTTTGGTAGTTTAAGTCAAATTGAAATTTGAATACTGATCACTTATATAATAATAGATCAGCTATTACTGGTTGATTTTCAAAGGAGGATAAATTCATTTTTGTGGAAACATCGGATGGATCTTTGGCTGACTGACATGTGAGAGCCAAGGATGCTTGCAGACGTGCTAGCATCGTTAGCTGCTTAGCTGTTAACTCAGCTATCATGGTGTTACACTGACCAGAGAAACGTCACACTGTGTAGCATGAAAATGTTAATACAACGCTAGGGCTGCACGATATGACCTAAAATCAAAATCACGATTAATTGCACATTTTACCTCGATAACAATAAATGAACGATTATTTAAAAAAAAAAATTGTTGGGCTTTTCCACCTTTAAATGTTGACAGGACAGCTAGGTGAGAAAGGGGAGAGGGAGGGGGGAAGACATGCAGGAAATTTTCACAGGTCAGATCAACCCGGCCACAGATTATTTAAATTTTTTTGTGATTCGTTTTTTTTTCTCCTCATAGTTCATTGGCAAGGTTTGTAATGTAAATAGGCTCAAATATTGAAGGTGAGATATTTTTTGTAATTCAAAAGTGCTTATTTTTGTTATTTTTAAATATTTAAAGGAAACACACAAAGTGGGAACTATAATGGTTATTTAGATAGATAGATAGATAGATAGATAGAATCAATTAGGCGGTCCGTGCGACATCGAAGCTGTCGGAGCCTCTTAGAGAAGGTGCTCCTGTGTTGGACCAGTGTGGGGTGGAGAGGGTGGTCGGGGTTATCCATGATAGATAACAGTTTGTTCAGTGACCTCCTCTCCACCACAGCTTCAAATGTCTCCTGTTTGCAGCCAATAACAGAGCCAGCCTTCCTGATCAGTTTGTTCAGTCTGTTTGTGTCGCTGGCTCCGATGCTGCTGCCCCAGCAGATGACGGAGGAGAACAGAGCGCTGGCCACAACAGACTGGTAGAACATCTCCACCATTCAGCTGGTAACAACAGACTGGTAGAACATCTCCACCATTCAGCTGGTAACAACAGACTGGTAGAACATCTCCACCATTCAGCTGGTAACAACAGACTGGTAGAACATCTCCAGCATCTTGCTGCACACGTTGAATGATCTCAGCTTCCTCAGGAAATAGAGTCTGCTCATCCCCTTCTTGTAAACAGCAGTGCTGTTGACTTTCCAGTTCAGCCTGCTGTCTGTGTTGACACCCAGGTATCTGTACTCCTCAACCATGTCCACATTTCCACCCAGAATGCAAAGGGGCTGCGGAGCCGTTCCCTTCCTCCTGAAGTCAGTCACCATCTCTCTGGTCTTATCCACATTCAGCAGCAGGTGATTCTTACCAGTCCACTCCACAAAGTTGTCCACCAGCGCTCTGTACTCTCCCTCCTGTCCATCCCTTATACACCCAACAACTGCAGAGTCATCAGAGAACTTCTGTAGGTGACATGACTCTGAGTTGTACTGGAAGTCTGTGGTGTATAAGGTGAACAGAAAAGGAGACAGCACAGTCCCCTGTGGAGCCCCCGTACCACTCACCACCACATCAGACAGAACATGCTTCTCACCTAGTAGCAGTGGCTGGATGGTGTTGAATGCACTGGAGAAATCAAAAAATGTGATTCTCACAGTGCTGCCACCGCCATCCAGGTGCGAATGAGCTTGCTGCAGAAGATAGATGACAGCATCGTCCACTCCCAGACGAGGCTGGTAAGCAAACTGTAGAGGGTCCAGAGAAGATCTCACCTGCGGCCTCAGGCGGGCCAAGACCAGCCTCTCCAGCACCTTCATCACATGGGATGTGAGAGCCACTGGGCGGTAGTCCTTGAGGCCAGATGGAGTCGACTTCTTGGGGACCGGGACCAGGCAGGACGTCTTCCACAGCAGCGGCACCCTCTGCATGCTCAGGCTCAGGTTGAAGACATACTGGAGAACACCAGACAGCTGACTGGCGCAGGTCTTCAGGACCCTGGGGCTGATGCCGTCCGGGCCGGCAGCCTTGCGCTGGTGAAGCCTCTCCAGCTGTCTCCTCACCTGGCCAGGTGTGAATGAAAAGCAGGGGGGGTGCTTGAAGTGTCTGTGGGGGGAGATGAGATGTGCTGTAGTTGTGGGGGGAGTGGGCAGACCACAGGGGGGTGAGGGGGGAGGTGTGGGAGCAAGGGAGGGGGGGAGGAGGCAGAGAGGGGGTGTGGGGGGTTGGTGGAGTGGTAGAAGAGGCAGGGGATGGCTGTGAGCTAAACCTGTTAAAGTAACAGTTCAGCTCGTTTGCTCTCTCATGGCTGCCTGGTGTTGGTCTTCTTCTACCCCCACACCTGGTGATCTCTTTCATCCCTGTCCACACCTCCCTCATATTGTTCTCCTGTAGACTGGCCTCCAGCTTCCTCCGGTAGGAGTTTTTACATTCCCTCAGTTTATCCCGTAGTTTGTGCTGTGCTTCCCTCAGCTCCTGTCTGTCCCATGACCTGAAAGCTTTCTTCTTCTCATCAAGAAGAACTTTAAGGTCACTGGTGATCCACGGCTTGTGAGTGGGAAGGCAGCGTACAGTCTGGGAGGGCATGGTGACATTCTCACAGAATTTGATGTATTCTGTGATGCAGTCTGTCATATTTATTGAAACTGTATACAATTTCTTGTGAAAAAAAGTCACATTATTTATAACACGAAATTATTGTCAAATACGTCGATAACAGCTTCAGAATTTCGATGTCGATACATTTTTGATTAATCGTCCAGCCCTATACAACGCCATTTTCATTTTTTTCCTTTTCAAGCCCACATAGAATCAGCTATCCACCATTAGTGTTGTAAAAGAATAGTTTGAGATTTGGGGAAATGTGCTTATTCGCTCTCTGGCTGAGAATTAGATGAGAAGATTGTTCCAACTATCATGTCCTGTTTGGTACCGGCCGAGAAATAGTCCAGCACATAACCCCCTGTAGAACTTT
The DNA here is from genome assembly GCF_008315115.2 of Sander lucioperca. Lineage (NCBI taxonomy): Eukaryota > Metazoa > Chordata > Actinopteri > Perciformes > Percidae > Sander > Sander lucioperca. Next base: position 1,262,369 of record NC_050175.1, read on the forward strand.
GTGTTGTTTTTATGTTGTTTTTTTTTGTACAGTATAAAACAACAATAACAATGTAACATGTTAATAAGCTTTAGAGGTGCTGGTGTTACCTTTTGGACTGGGCTGCTTCGTATTTACTGTACAGATATACAAGTGGTATCAATCTCAGTGTTGGTAACTTGGCAACTTTCTCCCCTTTCTCCCTCGATTTGACGACTTTTTATCACCCAAAAAAAGCTGCTAGCGACAAATCTACTGACTTTTTGGGCAGACCTTAACTCCTCTCCCTTGAGTAGAGTTGCCAATATTTCCCTGTAAATATTTTCTAATGTGGCTGTGGCTCACAGGACTGTTCAATGAGTGGGGGGGGGAGCAGCAGCACCGTCAGTTGACCAATCATTTGCCAGACAGAAATGCGAATGTATGCGCAATCATTGATCCCTATTGTTTGTCGAGGAAACCCTGTCTCCTTTGCTTTGGTTCTAAATAATTTAACTTGACTGTTTAGGTTTTTCTTTTTCTTAAAATACACAGGGTTTCCAAGAGTGAGTTAATTCCATTGTCTGGATCTTTTCTATTCATGATACTTCAGTTCCACAGTCTATACACCACCATTCATAAAAAAAGGTTTTTAAATTAGAGGTAGATTTAGATGCATATTGATGATATGATAGCAGGAATGTATGAATATGGATATGTCATGATTTCATAGCAAACCTGCATTTTCATTTCAGTTTGAACTTGAATTAAGCAATACGTCAACTCTACAGATCTATCTACATAATGTACAGAGGAGATAAAAGTGTAATGTCAGCCTAAAATGAAGATGGACGCCTGGAAAACTTTTTTTTTCTTTTTGGTATGATGATGGCCTGCCAGCTAAAACAGCTACAAAGTCAGTCAACTGGTCAGCTAATCTCACTGACAGATTACTTTTGTCATAATAATGAGACAGGTTTGTGTGCAGCAGAGTTGAGTTTCAACAACAAAAGAGCAGCCGTCCAAGGTATGCAATGGAGTCATTTCAGCCTGCAGAGCCCAGAGATAAATCAGAACCATAACAGAAAGTGAGAACTACAACACACTGAAACCTGACACTGTGGCATACAGCACAGCGGTTGGTTGATGTGGTTTAGTGTAAGTCAAAATAGGATGCTTCATAAAAGAATCTACAGAGCCAGAATCTATGTGCAGAAACTGCACATAGATTCTGGCCTTTGAAAGTGTGTGAGTTTATCTGCACAGATGTGTCGAATCACATCTCAGACATCTCCCTATTCTTAGCCTGTAGGGCAATCACCCAACTGGAAAATGCTCTCTCCAGGGAATACGGGGGGCCTTATTTTATCTTTGATGCAGCCCCAACAGCAACAAAACATCAACCTCACATGTTAAGATGCTTAGCGTTGCAGCTCGTGCCTCATGGTGGCAATGATCCACATGCCTTTAGAGATCCACTAAAGCCGACTTTGACATTTGAGATGATAAGGAGACACACACTCTCAGATCCTCTAACAGATACTTTAAGATAGTCGTCAGTGCCCAGACATGATGCAGTGGTTTAAAACCGCATCTGTGGAGCCACATATAGCCCGGTGGGTCTTGGACCAAATCCCATTAGACCCTTCGCTCCTGAGTCTACTCTGTGTCCCTCCATGCCATCATACTGTCCATTCTCTAAAGAAAACAACTTATTTCCTCCCCCATATTTAAAGATAAATTTCTTGAGAATGGTGTAAAAACATTTGAAGAAACTGGAGTGATCACATGATTAGTAACAGCTGTCCTCTTTCCTCCTCTTTGGTTGTAAGGTCATGCAGAGTTTACACCTGAATCATAGAATGATGCTTAGCAAACAAAAACTTTCCATCCGTCGTAATTTGGCTCATTTCTCCTCACATCATTAATAATGATTGCTGAGTCATTATGCGTTGAATATCAATGCTGGAATGCTGCATTTTGCTCTGGAGCTCTGTCAACTTACAGTAATGTTTACAATGTTCTTGCAGGTATATTACAAGTTATGATCAACAGTTGGAGCAGAATGCCTGAGTTTATTTTCACATTTTAGCCCTTGTTAGAAGGGATGAATATTTAATCACACTACAGCACTTCTTGTTTACACAGGCACATTTCAGCATTGGCAGACTTTTGTGTGATAGCTCTACTAGTTACGTAATTCCCTGAGATAAGCTTGTTGTGATAAAATTGATACTTGATACTGCAGTGCTTTAAAGCTATAGTGTGTAGTTTCTGTCTCCCCCATGAGGAATTCTAAGTAATGACAACAACACTGTCGGCGCGTCCACATGATACAAGCCTTCCGTGATCGCGCACGCGCCCCCATCCCTCCTCCACGCAGTTGCTAGTAGCCAAGGAGGACCGGGAGGATTACAAAAACATGATGACTCTTCAGAAGAGGTCATTATCTTCAATCGAGTGTCTGCACACGAAAGTTACCGGACGCCACAATCTTCTGAACATTGTCATACTGAGAAATCCAGAGAGAGTTGTGTGGAGCTGATAGTCTTAATTAACTTTGTAGCAACTCATTTGGCAATGGCTTGAATGTAAAGGACGTTTATTAATATCAAAAATGTAACCGTTGCAAGGAGTAAATATTGAATGTTAAACTGTACAAACTAATTAGTATATTGGAACATCCAACTTGACGTTGGCATTTGATGGCTGAAAATAATGCACAGAAGAATTTTTGACACTCATTGCTGATGATAGAGCTAAAGTTTTTGCTGGAGTTCTGCAAGAATGTAGTAAATGTGTGACAAGTGTATGTTTTGCATTGCATACTTTTCTATTTACCAATGTAATTTACAGAATTTTAAACCACTGATGGATAATTCCTTTGCCCCTGCCATTTTGACTAATAACAAATAATTGCTGGCACACAGTAACTCACATAATGTACCATAATGTAACATCCCATAATTAGACAAATGGCATACTTGTCAACCAAAGGGTCCACCAAACAGACTGACTGACAGCTCTAGGGAAAGCTTGTCCTAAGTTGAACAAGCCAAACACTGCCTGTGTCCTAATTTAAACTGGCCAGCTTGATGTTTACTGTTGTGTGGAAATAACCAGCCATTGAATTGAGCAGGAATTGAGCGTGTGACTTTTCTAAGTGGTCACCAGTTGTTAAAATGTACTTTCAGGCTTGTGGTGGTGAAAATAGACTTGCAAGTGTGTGTTTAAAGCTCCTAATACCACCCAGTGTCTGGGAATGCAGAGGACATGTGGTGGACAGACAGACAGCTGGCTGGTGTGTTGTTCTGTCCTTTTCACGCTATGACGTGTAATGCAATGAGGAGCAGAGATGAGATGATGGATACCAGAGAAGTGATGTCATCTCACTGGCTCGCATGATGCCGGTATGATTTGATTTTTTACACGCAGCATTTAAGTCCAAAGTCTGGACCCATAGTAGTTCTGTCATTTTAATTTCCAGAATGAAAAACTTGTGCTGCAGAAATGTGCTGTTTTCAAACAGTTTGAACTTGAAGTGAAAAAAGAGAGAAAACTGCACTTTTCACAGGCATTTTGAATAGTTAGACATATATTGTGATGTATCATTATAGGATTGTCTAGCAACATATTGATTATCGCAGAATTGCTGTATGCTGATATTAATGGTATTGTGAGCCATATATCGTATCTTATCCTGAGGTACCCTGTGATTCCCACCTCTAAATACGATAATTATGATATATTATTTATGATTGGTAACAAATACACACCTATAAGGGACCCTCACTGACATAATGCTTTTCCTAAAAGCCCTTAACCTTGCCATCACAACTTCCCTAACCCTAAAACCCTAGCCTTTACCCGAAGCAGAACCCAAATTTAATTGTAACCTGAGCTGATGTTAAGATCAGTTTCTTCCTTCTTTAAAGCATAATGTTCCGTACCAGGACCGACTTTCTTTAGTGCTGTGTAGATATTTGTCCCAGCTGTGCTGCTGACAGTAATACGATCCTCTCCAGATTTGTTTGTGCTAATGAATCTCATTTGACGCCTTTGTCTCTGTGGTGCTCAGGGATGCATAAACAGCCAATATTTTGCCTTTTATTTCCCTGTCTATCCACCCTACACCACTATAAACACCCAACCAAACCCAAAGTTGTTTCAGGCTTGCCATAAAAATATCTGCTTACTCCAGTCCATTGTGTTTAAAAGGCTGCTGTGAATATAGATGAGTAAGTCTGTGATGTGGAGCAGCATCTCTCGAGAGCAAGACTACTGTTAATATGTGCACTACTCAGACCAGCTTTGGGTCTGTCACGCTGCCTCAAAGCTCATAAAGGCAAACAAACTGCTGTCAGACACTCGAGAAAAGAATAATACATGCTCTGTATAGGCAGATGATATTTGGCTAAAGCCTGAATGCAGCTGCCCAGCTTCTGTACATGCAAAACATGAATGCATTTTGTCAAAGTAGACACCTAGGCCATTGTCATTGCGTTTCACTAAATATTAATTATGATTGGCCTCAGATCAGTAACTCCCAGAGAATAATCAATAAGTAGTTCAGTGTCTTGCTTAAGAGCTTAACCATTTGACCGTATATAAATTCGTACTAATTGTGCGTCACCCCTCCTGCAGATCCAAGTCTCCATATTACTGTTTTGATACCGTTAGCTTGAGAGGAGATTGATTCCTCATAGCAGACTGGGTAAAAAGCCCTATATTATATTTATATTTTCATTTATTTTTTGGCGACTTGTTTGTAGCTAAAACCGTTTACCATCCTCAACTACCTATGAAGTAGCGATACTTATATGGACGAGAAAGAGAGTGTTAGTTTAAAGAACACGTAAACCTCCGAGAACTATGCTGCTGGCTCAAATTATGCAATTACTGCATTTTATTTTCTAGATTTCTAACTCTGTTGCAAATGTTTGGTCTATGAATGTAGTTAATGAATTCTCCAGAGAGACATGGAAACAGATGGTAAAACATCATGCCTGAGACGTCCTTGGAAACATTTTTCTTTTTTTTTTTACAAAACATAAATACGGTGTAATGAACCAAACACTCACAACTGTTTTTAATGTTGTTGCAGAGTGATTAATGCAGTAAGGGCATTTTACCATGGTAAAAAATGTGTGTTCCTGTCCTTACTGTATTGAGAATCACAGCAAAGGATTTCATTTACAGACTTGCAGAAATGTAACTAGGCCTCAGTGTTTGGGAAATATCTTTTTACTGGGAACCTCTAGAGAATCAGATCTGTTTTTTAGGCTTGTTAGTGGTTGGTTGTCCTTCCTGCTCTTTAACCACATATTAGATATAGGGGGCAACCAGAACCATACACATCCTGTGTACTGCAATACTTCAGCTTGAGACATGGACGGATGTTATTACAGTATATACTGAATAATTAATGTTTAAACTGATCAGCTTTACTCTTTTTACATTTGTGAAGTGCTTCATTTATTTAGTTTTTATTTGAACCTCTGCATGAGAAAAACACTGAACCCCTGTGTGTCAAAGCTGTACATTCTCTGTAAATTCTACTGTACTATTATTGTTTGAAAGATTTTTTTGTGTGGGCATTTTAGGCCTTTATTTGTATAATAAACTTCACTGCCACCCATGTACCTTCACTGCCACATGGGTGCCAGTGAAGGTCAGGGGCCTCGACGGACCAGACCCGGGCAGCAGACGCTGGCTCTGGGGACGTGGAATGTCACCTCTCTGTGGGGGAAGGAGCCGGAACTGGTGCGGGAGGTGGAGCGCTACCGGTTAGATCTGGTGGGGCTTATCTCTACGCACAGTCTCGGTTCTGGAACCATACTCCTGGATAGGGGTTGGACTCTTTTCTTCTCCGGAGTTGCCCAGGGTGTGAGGCGCCGGGCGGGTGTGGGGATACTCACAAGCCCCCGGCTGAGCGACTCTACGTTGGAGTTTACCCCAGTGGACGAGAGGGTCGCCTCCCTACGCCTGCGGGTTGTGGGTGGGGAAAACTCTGACTGTTGTTTGTGCATATGCACTAGGGCTGGACGATTTTGGCTAAAATCATAATCACGATTAATCGAACAAGTTACCTCGATTACGATTATTGAACGATTATTTTAATTTTTTTTCTTTTCTTATACTGTAAATATGTTCACGGTTATTTTTTCTAATGAAAGAGTGCATAATCCTATCTTTGTGATTCTAAAATAAGGAAACAACACACAGATAGCAATTAATGCTTATTTATTAAATATTTCAAACAACTGAACTGAAATCTACAACAGTAGATTTTACAATGAAATAAAAACGTCTTATAAAAAAGTAATTTAAGTTTTAATGTAAAAAAAAAAGGTTTCCTAAAAATGTAGAAAATAAATAATAAATGTCCATCATAAGATTAACGGGAACCTGTGGTTAACTGTCTTTTCGGAGTTAAACTCCACAAGCGTGTCCTGTGGCTCGCCGGCCGTCACACACACACACACACACACACACACACACACACACACACACACACACCTACCAGTCCCTATGGCCACTTGGCCAGTGGGAATGCAAACGGGAAAAAAGATTTTGGGGGAGAGTAGTTCTTAGAACTTCTTAGAAGTGTACTTTTCCTCTAAAAAGTACAAGTACTATCTGATCGGAAAGCACCTATGGTCGCAGACTGGACGGGGTGGAGTCACGTGACTACACACGCGGCGCCGTAATATGTTTTAAGGGGAAAGTACATTAACACACAGTGGGTGGCCGCGGAAATATTAATAGGATTAAAAGACCGAAATAACCGACTATAGGCTCTGAATTTCGGTTACGATTATTTTTCGATTAATCATCCAGCCCTAATATGCACCAAACAAGAGTTCAGAGTATTCGGCCTTCTTGGAGACCTTGAGTGGAGTCCCGTATGGGGCTCCAGTGGGGGACTCCATAGTTCTGCTGGGGGACTTCAACGCGCACGTGGGCAATGATGGAGACACATGGAGAGGCGTGATTGGGAGGAACGGCCTCCCTGATCTAAACCAGAGTGGTTGTTTGTTGTTGGACTTCTGTGCTAGTCATGGATTGTCTATAACGAACACCATGTTCGAACATAGGGATGCTCATAAGTGTACTTGGTACCAGAGCACCCTAGGCCAAAGGTCAATGATCGATTTTATAATCGTTTCATCTGATCTGAGGCCGTATGTTTTGGACACTCGGGTGAAGAGAGGGGCAGAGCTGTCAACTGATCACCATCTGGTGGTGAGTTGGGTCAGGGGGTGGGGGAAGACTCTGGACAGACCTGGTAAGCCCAAACGGGTAGTGCGGGTAAATTGGGAACGTCTGGAGGAGGCCCCTGTCCGACAGACTTTCAACTCACACCTGTGGAGGCTGGGGGCATTGAACCCAAGTGGACAATGTTCAAAGTTTCCATTGCCGAAGCTGCGGCGAGGAGCTGTGGTCTTAGGGTCTTAGGTGCCTCAAGGGGCGGTAACCCACGAACACTGTGGTGGACACCGGTGGTCAGGGAAGCCGTCCGACTGAAGAAGGAGTCTTTCCGGGATATGTTATCCCAGAGGACTCCGGAGGCAGTTGCAAGGTACCGAAGGGCCCGAAGGGCTGCAGCCTCTGCCGTGAAAGAGGCAAAGCAGCGGGTGTGGGAGAAGTTCGGAGAAGACATGGAGAAGGACTTTCAGTCGGCACCAAGTTACTTCTGGAAAACCGTTCGCCACCTCAGGAGGGGGAAGCGGGGAACCATCCAAGCTGTGTACAGTAAGGATGGGACGCTGTTGACCTCAACTGAGGAGGTAATAGGGCGGTGGAAGGAGCACTTTGAGGAACTCCTAAATCCGACTAATACGCCCTCTATGGTAGAGGCAGAGCTGGAGGATGATTGTCGTCAATTTCCCTGGTGGAAGTTGCTGAGGTAGTTAAACAACTCCACAGTGGCAAAGCCCCAGGGATTGATGAGATCCGTCCAGAAATGCTTAAAGCTCTGGGTGTGGAGGGGCTGTCTTGGTTGACACGCCTCTTCAACATTGCGTGGAAGTCTGGGACGGTGCCTAAGGAGTGGCAGACCGGGGTGGCTTTTTCAAAAAGGGGGACCAGAGGGAGTGTGCCAATTATAGGGGTATCACACTTCTCAGCCTCCCTGGTAAAGTCTACTCCAAGGTGCTGGAAAGGAGGGTTCGGTCTCATCGGTTATCGGTTCAGATAATGTGGTCCTGATGGCATCATCGGCCTGTGACCTTCAGCACTCACTGGATCGGTTCGCAGCCGAGTGTGAAGCGGCTGGGATGAGGATCAGCACCTCTAAATCGGAGGCCATGGTTCTCAGCAGGAAACCGATGGAGTGCCTTCTCCAGGTAGGGAATGAGTCCTTACCCCAAGTGAAGGAGTTCAAGTACCTTGGAGTCTTGTTCGGGAGTGAGGGAACAATGGAGCGGGAGATTGGTCGGAGAATCGGCGCAGCGGGTGCGGTATTACATTCAATTTATCGCACCGTTGTGACGAAAAGAGAGCTGAGCCAGAAGGCAAAGCTCTCGATCTACCGGTCAGTTTTCGTTCCTACCCTCACCTATGGTCATGAAGTACTGAAAGAACGAGATCCAGGGTACAAGCGGCCGAAATGGGTTTCCTCAGGAGGGTGGCTGGCGTCTCCCTTAGAGATAGGGTGAGAAGCACATTCATCCGTGAGGAGCTCAGAGCAGAGCCGCTACTCCTTTGCGTTGAAAGGAGCCAGTTGAGGTGGTTCGGGCATCTGGTAAGGATGCCCCCTGGACGCCTCCAGAGGTGTTCTGGAGGCGATAGTTGGAGGTGTTCCAGGCACGGGGAAGACCTCGGGGAAGACCCAGGACTAGGTGGAGGGATTATATCTCCAACCAGTCGGAGCTGGTTAATGTGGCTCGGGAAAGGGAAGTTTGGGGTCCCCTGCTTGAGCTGCTACCCCCGCGACCCGTTACCGGATAAGCGGACGAAGATGGATGGAGCTTAGACTTGAAAGGGGGGAGAGAGAGAGAGAGAGAGAGAGAGAGAGAGAGAGAGAGGTAATGACATGCAGCAAAGGGCTGCAGGTCGGAGTCGAACCCGCGGCTGCTGTGTCGAGGAGTTAACCCTTTATATATGGGCGCCCGCTCTACCAGGTGAGCTAACCAGGAGGAATTCATAAAGAATTCAAATAGATATGTAAATCATTTAAATAACAAACTTCAAAAATTATTGTGATTTATGAAGTGCTCTCAGCTCACCACTCTCTCTAGGGAAAATGTGGCTTTATAATGAATGTCAACTACAGGTCACTTTAATCTGTGCCAAAGAACTATTGATGTTGGTGCTATTTCTACTTTTGAATCCATATTTCTAATGGCTCTCCTCTGTTTATTTCTTCACAGGCCCTGAACAAGAAGGAGCACAGAGGCTGCGACAGCCCCGATGCTGACTCCTCCTACGTCCTCACCCCCACTACTGAGGAGAAATACAAGAAGATTAATGAAGAGTTTGACAACATGATGAAGGGTCATAAAATTGTAAGTTGCACTGTAGTTTATTGTGTACAGAGTACACCCAGTATGCCGCTGAGCTGACGCAGATCAAAGCCTTGCTATATCGGAAGTCTGTTAAGAGACTGTATAAACCATTGGCTCTTAAATCCTATTGGTTTTGATTGGGAGTCTTCTTACCTTTCTTTTTGTTTCTACAACACAAAAGGTCACATTTATGTCAGTCAGTCAGTTTGTGATCATATGCTTGACCCCTTTGATGAAACAAACACGGAAACAAAAAACATAATAATAAAAGACAAAAAACAGATTGTGGCTAATTACAAGTATTGTGTTCTGATATTGATCACGCTCATTTTGAAATGTCTCTGTCACTTCCTCCCCAGTCCCCCGGCCTTCCACAGCAGAACTTCATGCATGGCAGCATGTCGTACAGCCCCGGTGCAGGAGGAGGAGGAGTAACCTCCCAAGCTCTAGCTGCAGCCACAGCCGCTCTGGCTGACAGTGGGACCCTCTCCTCGCCTCACACACACCTCCACAGAAACATAAACCCTTCACAAAGACCTCCCAGCACTGGAAACACAGGTGTTTGTGTGTGTGTGTGTGTGTGTGTGTGTGTGTGTGTGTGTGTGTGTGTGTGTGTGTGTGCTTAAGCATTCTTGCGTTCTCTGTGAATATTTGTCACTGTAGTGAGTGCACATTGAACATATTTGGCTATATTTAGGTTACGTGCAAAGATATAACAGATGAGGACGATTAGGAAAAAACAAAGACCAGCAAAAACCAGATACAAACTGGTGGAAAAATAATTAAAATAACTGTGTGTGTGTGTGTGTGTGTGTGTGTGTGTGTGTGTGTGTGTGTGTGTGTGTGTGTGTTTATCCTCAGGTGGCTTGCAGGGTAGCTCTGATATGGCTCTGCAAAATGGGTCTGGACCAGTTGGTATGTATCTCTCAGGAGTCATACAAAAACCTCTCCTCTCCCTCTTCCTTTTCCTCTTCCTCTCCTCTCCTCTGTACTCTGCATCCTCCCTGATGGGGGTTTACCTGCTATAACCTCTCTCTTTCCCTCCCTCTCTGTCTCTTTCTTTCTCTCTCTGGCTGCCAGTCTACAGTTGTGCTGATCAGTTCAGTTGAACGGTTTCAGCTTACGTAATTGCGAGTGGAGGCATTGTAGTGTTGACCGTGTACTGTTTGTATATGGAAACGTCACAGGCATCTGTGTTTTTAAGGAGTCTGGATGCACCTCAGTGTCTGTTACTGGTTGTCAACAGTATATGTCTACACTGTTGGATCTTCAACCCCCACCACAAACTATCCTGCCTGTCCTCTCCGTGCTCTCCCTCCCAGAACAGCATGTCTCATAAGAACACTGCCATTATGTAATGTCAAGAGCAAAAAAAGATCAATTATTCATTATTATCTACTATATAATATATAGTCATACTTTCTCCACTCAGATATATATATATAAGGCTCCTGGTACATGTAGAAAAGCTCATTCTCCAACAATCAATCAATCAATCAGTCAGTCAGTAGGTCAGTTCTTAATTTTGAGATTTCCTTACCATCACTTCTCAAATGTTCTTGTATTTCTTTGTTTCTGTGTTCAGTGAACGGTTTTGTGGGCTCACATGGTGGAGGCAGCTTGGGGAAGATCATACCACCCAAATCTCCTCCTCTTCCACCTCCTGGGAACAACATGGTCCCTACCAGCCGCAAGACAGACCTCCGAGTGGTCATCCCTCAGTCCAAAGGAATGATGCAAACACTGGTAAGTGTGTGTGTGTGTGTGTGTGTGTGTGTGTGTGTGTGTGTGTGTGTGTGTGTGTGTGGTTCTAATATTTAGGACCTGTTTAATATGAACATCCAACATTGTAACATTATAGATATGACAGAAAATAAGGAAAAGCATAATAGGTCCCCTTTACAGTTTTTCTCGATTGCTAAGACACATTTCTTGAAACCCTCACCCATTTTCTCAAAACTGTAAACACAAAACCAAATTCTCAAACTATATTCACAAAACACCTGACTCTGCTGGCAAAATCAAACAATGCTCTCAGATCATACACACAGCCAGTCAATAACTCAACACTACAGAGCATTCATTAGATATTTCCTCAAACATTCAAGAACACAGTGTCGAGGGCAGGGATCTTCAACAGGGGGTACAGGATCCCTAGGGGGTCCTCAGAGTCAATGCAGGGGGGGTCTGTGTTTTTCAAAAATTAAAGTATCTTGATATGAGTCCAATATATTATTAGCAAATATAAAGCAGCAAAACAAACACTGATGATAGGCTTACTGGCCTATAGGTAAGATAGTCATTAAGGTAGCCATCCACAGATACAGTCCATCCTGAGAATTCTCTCTGCCACATGTATGTTATTTACATTAAAACATGATTCATAAAACCATGCCAACAATTAGAAGGCTAATTTAATAGCTTAGTATTCTTTGCAAAAAAGGTATGTATAAAGGCTCTAGGCCACCCTACCATACAGCATCACGTCTGTGCACTCTGAACTGGCTTATATATTCTTTACAATTGGTTTGATCACCTTAGTTCATATAACTGTAACAGTCTATGGTAGAAACGTGTGTGTACAATTTTGAGGCGTTGAGTGTAACGATGACAACTGTGTTGTAATTGTGTTTAGCTTTTGTTGTTCGTGTAAACCATTTTGCAACACAAGTGCATCTCAGTGTGAAATGTGTTTTAGCGAGTGAGAATGTGTTTAGGGTTTTGCCAAAAGAGTGATTGATTGATTCGACAAAAGGGTTTAGGCCACTGAGCATTTGGTTCAGAGAATGGGCTTTAGTGTTTTAGCAATTCAGAAAAAACTGTAATACAATAATAATTAAAGCTGCATTATTTATTGTGGCCACTGGGGGGAAACAAGTTGACCGATACACCAGTACCACCTTTATGAAGTGTTGCACTTCTCAGCTGCTAATGCACAACTCTGTAAAACACAGGCCTCAAGCCTTTTAGTGCCTGAGTCTGAGGTTTATCAGGAACCAGAATGGAACACAATGTTTTTTAAGCCTGATGGATGTTGGCTGCAGACAAGAACAGAGTAAACAGATGATGCCGATTACCACAGAGTTTAGTCAGCAACTTTTCAGAACAATTGGTTCGACACCATCTGGACCAGATGGTTGTTGAGTGTACAACTGAAATCATTTTATTGTTCTGTTAAAGAAGACAGGATCTCTCTGTTCCACACATCAACGTTGGCAAAAAAATTGCATGCCTGATTTAAAACAAAAAGAAAATAATTGACTTTAAGGCATCAGTTCAAGCATCACACAAACATACACCCCCCATGATCTTTTGAATTTGTCTCCATCCTAGAAAACCTATAACAATATAAAGTAAAATTATGCATTTTAATGAAAGACACATAAAGCCACATAAATCCTGTCATTTACAGTAAAATTTGTTTTGGAAAGCACACGGCTGAACACACATAAAGAATGATGATATTTCAAGTAGGCTGCCAGCTCATCCACTTCTTGGAAAGGGAGTGCAGATTCTCTGTGGAGACTCAAGTCAGGTTTAGAAACAATACCACAAGAACTCAAACCGGAGATAATATGATGTGACATTCTACTCACATCTCAAATTGTGGCACAAATAAACCAAAAAAGGTGCACTGTACAAGAATTTGAAAGAGTCTTCAGAGCATCTTGAGTCTGTCTTTCTTCTTTCAGATTGTTCATTCAGCAGCTGAGCTGGTCAGTGGGTAGAGCAGGCGCACATATACTGAGAGGTTTATGCCTCGATGCAGAGGTCCAGGGTTCGAGTCCGACCTGGGACGATTTCCTGCATGTCTCTCCCCCCCCCCTCTCCCCTTTCTCACCTACCTGTCCTGTCCATTAAAGGCGGAAAAGCCCAAAACTCCCTTACTGTTGCCCTTCCCTCCCACACTATGCTCAAACATGATGTAATAATAAGTAAACAATGGAACAAAAATGTATTATTCAGTGTTTTTATTTTCTTTACTATGGTGACTGAAAAGCTGCATTACTCTGCTGGCTGTGGGATCCAGGGGATTTTTACATTTTGCAGTGATCCATCAGTAATTCTTATTTCTCCTGTTCACATTAATGTGAATGCCTTTAGGGAGATGTGGTGTAATTATTTTGAACAGCATTTGTATATAGAATAAAGAAAACTTTATTCAGATGCAACAAACATTACCACAGTTTTTGTGAATATAGAAATATGATTTTGTTGAGAACGTACAGATGAGTTAGAAATAGATTATTCATTGAAAGCACTTTATGGGTTACCTTTAAAGGAGCTGTACTTAAAATACTGATCAACACAGCAGGCTGGGATTGCCTTCACATGGCTCTCATAGACTGTTACTCTGCGTACCTACATTATACTACTCACTACATTAGTACAGTATACTGCATACAAAGAACAGAGAAACTCGGATTACAACTCACACAGAGGAAGAGTGACTTCATTCTCTGCTCAGGAAGCCATTACTCCACTATATCTTTACATAGATAATATTTGTCTGCTGCTATATTAATGTTCTAAATGTTGAGTACAGCCCTTTTAAAGCCTTCTCTTAAGACTCATTTAGGGATCGTCATAGTATTAATAAAATACTGTCTGACTAAATTTCAGGTGGAGATATTATAATACACACCCTTACATCCCACCCGTAGCAGTCAACAATAATGTGTCTACAGAGATGAGTCAAATATGATAATGTATTAATTATCGTCAAAGTTTCTCAACATTCTGCTCTTTCTGAGATAAATACTGTGGATCACTGGATGTGAGTGGTCATGGTCTTTTTCAGTGGTGTGAGAGTGCTAAATACCAGCTTTTATGGGTTGACACTGGTGTGCAGTTGAAACATGCAGCAAAACCCTAAACAATGGCATGACATCTGCTTGTTTCTGCTTTTCGTGCACTGCTGTGAAAGATGTTGAGTTGTGGTCAGACAGCAACTCCTCTGTTTGATCATTTTGAAACTGCCTTTTACTTCCTCCTCTGTGACATGTGTGCATGTAAGTGTGTAATAGTATATGCTTTGTATGCAGGCAAGAACTACTCTTTTAATTATCTTTTTTTATTTATTCATCGCGTGTCTTTAAAGCAATACCCATAAAGATTTGTTATGACATTGTTAGCTCAAACTTGACTTCTTTACTACGGCATTGTCACTAATAGTGACAGGGAGACCAGATAATACAGGGCAAGGGGAAGGAAACACTGTTAGTTTTAGGCATGGATCGGTTGGTTAAACCACCACTTGTATGGCTTGTATGCGAGTGTGTGTTTGTGTGCGTGCGTTTAGCAATGAATTATTACTTCATTCAGGGTGATGTCATTGCTGACATTATCACACCGGAACGGCAACAGCCCAGAGAGGACCAACACAAAACCTCTAATGACTGTTTGAAACGTGTCAAGTTAAAGAGCCACCAGTTTTAAATACCAGCAGCTCTACCAGCCAGGCCAAAGTGTACCAAACCAACTTGGTTTCTAGCTTCATTTGAGACCGTGACTGATTAAGAATGAATTGCCTGTTGGTATTTTGTGTTTTTTTTTTTATTAATTGTTAAAACACACACACACACACACAAAATTAAAAAGTAACTAAAGTAATTTAGGAGGATACGACTGCATTTCAAGAAATGCTTTACAGACTTGGCCCTCTGTGTTTTGAAATACTGAGTAATCAGGATGGATTTGCAGGGTTTCGAGATGAACTAAAGACACTGGCGCCTTGCTGAGCAGCCTCCATCAACAGCCTTGTGTCCTGTTCAGCGTTCCCTTAGACTAGGATGCTGAACCCCAGCAAGTTCAGACACACTCGTTTCAAGTTTGAGGCATTCTGGGAAACGTAGGAAATTAGTAAAGAGTAAGTAGATGTTGCAGGTTATTACATAGTGTACACACCAGAAGGTATATTTCAAATTATGCCAAGCAGTGGGAGAGTGTTTGACGTTTGATTTTTTTTTTCTCAAAAGGGATGTAGTTCTCACTCGCTGTAGAAAGACTCATTATATTGACATCATGTGGTTGAAATGGGGCATCACACATTCAGCTGCATGTCATCCACTGTACAATATAACTGCAATCTAAGCACAGAAAAGCAACAGACAGAAAGGGGACGATTTTTAATCTTTATTGAATAAACTTAGTGAGTCTATGTGTTTTTATGTGTTTCCAGAGTAACCAGAGGCTGAGCAGCAGTCAGTCCAGCCAGCCTCTGTCCACCCCAGTGGTCTCCATCACCACACCCAGCCTGCCTCACCAGAGTCTGGGCTACTCCGGCATCAGCTCTGCCTACAACAACGGTACATGCTGCTTATCAGAAATTGGACCGTCTTGCTGTCATTAGTGTAGGCCCTGAGAAGACAAAGACATTAAAATGTTTTGTTTTTTTTGCTTCATTTCATTCAATGGATATGTTACATTACCATTTATGTGCTGTTAAGTGTCAAATGAGAGAACAGGACAACCAGAATCTGAAGAAGCCTACAGTACAGGACTGTTTGTTCAGATGGTTCAGGCATTCTTAGTATAACTCTACATATGGACGGCAGCTCTTTTGGACATTTTGTTAGGGTTAGACTAACTATATCTGTGTTTTAAAATAATACAAAGATTTATAATTCTGTATAAAGATAATCAGTATCTCTTGATATGATGATTTTTTATTTGGGCCATCTGGGGACACTAAAACTCTCCAGTGAAAGTTAGTGAAAGTGAAAGAGTTTCAGGTGGTTTAGCAGCTCATTGTGTGCAAATAAAGTTGTATCACCGAAGGCCAAGGTTGACTTGATGTATCAGTTTTGTGTGCTATCATGCTTACATGTCATCTCTCTCTTTGTTAGATTACTCTCTGAACAGTGCCGAGCTGTCGGGCTTCGGCTCCCCTGCAGGGCCCTCTTTGGGCTCCATGGCGGCATGGCAGCAACACCAGCTGGTCTCACTGGGGTAAGTACCTGACACAGGTAACCTTTCTCTCTTAATGACTGACAAGACTTTTACAGTTTCACAGTTTGTTAACACAGTTTTGTTAGTTGACATAGTTTATGTACACTAAGTTCAAATCATAAACAGAGTAATATGTACAGGAGAGGACAAAGATTGGTAATGAAGAGAGAGGCTACTGACTTAAGTTATACGCCTGACACATTTCACTAATGATGTTAACTTCACAAAAGTTCAGATAGGGAGAAGGTATTCAGATCCTTTAATTAAAGTAGCAATATGACACAAATTACAAATTAAAGGGACTTTTGCTGAGCAGCGGCCACTGCGGCAACAAGCGATAGTTATAGGATGATGGTAATTGCTAAAACATAGTAAAACAGTAGCACAAATAGATATGAGTTGTAAAATCTGCAATACCTATTTTTATTTTGCTAATATAGCTAATGTTAGCCACTAGGTTACTGGTCATACCAGACCAAATAAGGCTGAAGCAGGAAAACCCCTGAGAGTATTGAATAGGGCAAGGGGGCAACTCCTTATGAGTTATAATTTTAATTTGTGGAGGTATGTGTTATGTCTCCTTTAAAAATGTACATTTGCATTTGCATTTTTTTTTTTAAAGTGCCACTTTAAAGTCCTGCATCCAAAATGTTACTTAAAGTGAAAGTTTGTATTCTTAGCTAAATGTACTCAAAGTATCTAAAGTAAAAATGCACTAAATGTAAAACAACGCCTCCCGTGAGTGTTTTACTATAACAAAATTATATTATTACATTATTTCTAATAATGCATTAATGTGTAAGAAGTATTTTATTGTTTTAGTTGGTCAATATGGAGCTGCTTTTAACTAATTTATGCACTGTTGGGTTGTTTAATAAAATACCTCAGAGTCACTGCAGGGGGGCCTCCAAATTATTGTTAATTTTTGAAAAAAAATCCAAAAGCCTTAACATGAATCCAATATATTATTAGCAAATATAAATCCCCACTGCTTACTGGCCTATAGGTAAGGTAGTCACTAAGGCCATCCACAGTTCATCCTAAGGATTCAATGTGCCACATGTATGTTGAACATTAAAACATGATTTATAAAATCGTGCCAACAATTATTAGGCTATTTTAATAGTTTAGTATTCTGTGCAAAAAAAAGGTATGTATAAAGGCTTTAAGCTGCTCTACATGTTATTGAAGGCCCAGTTTAATATGCAACTTCATTTTATACAATATATGCAGTAGGGGGTCCCTGCTCTTTTAGTTGAGGGGTCCTTGGCTTTAAAAATGTTGAAGACCCCTGGTCTAGAGACCTGTTAGTTTCACCACTAGGTGGCGCCTTTGCTCCACAGTCACAGCCTCAAAGCATCCTCTTCCTCTGTCCCTCCATCTGTAGGTCGGGGAGCTCCAATCTCTCCATCAACACCAACCACAACGTCAACATCAAAGCCGAGCCCATCTCCCCACCCCGCGACCACCTCAGCCAATCAGGGTACATGACCCAGGCTCATGCCCCTTCCCATCCTCACCCATCCACCAGAGCAGACATGGGGAGGTCTCCTGCAGACAGC
The DNA here is from genome assembly GCF_008315115.2 of Sander lucioperca. NCBI lineage: Eukaryota > Metazoa > Chordata > Actinopteri > Perciformes > Percidae > Sander > Sander lucioperca. Next base: position 1,280,349 of record NC_050175.1, read on the forward strand.
GTCTGCTCCTCCTGCAGCTCCCATGAGGGGGGCAGCGACCGCGAAGAGCAGCAGCAGCGGCTGGACTTCCACATGAGTCGCTCAGAGGGCAGGCAGAGTCCCACGCTCAAACGCATGCGAATGGACAGCTGGGTGACATAGACACCTACATGACATCACACAGGGCAATCACAGGAGGGACACTGTTATGCAAATTAAGTGTGGATTGTATTGATGTGTTTCTGTTATTTTCACTTTCAGTTATCTTTGTTTTTTATGTTTTTTTGTGGACAGATTTTTGTGGTCGGAAGTGTTGAGCAAAAATAGCCTGAAAATGATGGATCTGTCAGAATCATCTCATCAACTTTCAGAAAATCTTCAAGAGTACTTAAAACACAACATGCCGTCCTTTTTCAAATATAAATCATTTAAGCATCAGAGACAATAATAATGTGGGTCCAATTGCAGTACAATCTGTCATTTTCTTATCCAGTGGGATGCAGTACTTTACACAGAACAATCAGAAAAGCTGAGATTAGTGTTTTTTGCCAGTCTTGTGGCTTCATGATTTGGGTAGTAAAGCAGTGAAGTGCTTCTGGATGTCTCCCACTGGGGGTCACCTAATTCATTTCTGATCTTCTCAGGGTTTGAAACATTGAACAAGTCCAACATGAAAGTAATACTCCCTGCACATCATCCCTGTTAGTCCTCTTTATAAAAACACTTAATTTATATCAGCCAAAGCAGTGTGCTGTTTTTATGTTGTTTGTGTTTGTTTTTATATTGTGCACAGAATAAGACAATTTTTCATCAGATTTAAAACTCAAAGCCATGGACACTTGTTCTGTCTGTACTATACTATGAAATATGTCATTATTGTTTTGTATGTACTATCTTTAATATATATCACTTTTGGTGTAACTATATATCGTTGATCTGTCTATTGTATCTGCCTGGGTGAAATATGACACCTCCACCAGATTTGACAAAAGTATATTTTTGTGGATGATTGCCATATTTACAAGGCGTTGTCCTTTCCTTTCGTACGCCATCCTGCACTATCTTGAAACCAGGGTCTCCAATAATGTACTGAAAGGGACATGCAAGAAAATATTTGTTATTGAACAAAAGAAATATAGCTCTTCAGAAATTGTTTTACAAAAGGGATGTACTATAACAGACAAAGATGGCAATAGAAAATGATAAAACTTTCAGATTTTGTGCGATGGCCTCAGCAGGGCTAAATCTGGCCAGACTGATAAGGTGAGGTGAGCATAGACTCACATGGGACGAGAGGAAAGCTACTTTATTAATCTCAGAACGAGTCTCTTGTCACAATAACCACAGAGAAACACACAAGAACAAAGTTGTACTTATATTGTGTGTTTGTACATGAGGTAACTTCCTCTTTGATCATTTAAGTCACAATGAAGGAACTAAACTTAAAGATGCATTAATAAAATTTGATCAGAAGTTCATACACTGATGAATATTTACAGGATTATGTTTTTTTTTTTATGTCTTTAATGCTTTGTTTTTATAAAAAAAAAAAAAAAAGTGAATGTACACATGAGTCTTATCTAGACACAGATAAAGGTGGTTAACTGATATGTATAAATGCACACATCACTGATGCTTTTTGTCATACAGATTGATGTACATTAGTATGACAGTTCATGAGGGTCTTGGAGATGGGAATTTCCTGAACAGCTGTGTGACTGATCAGTTCATGGTTAATGCCGAGAAAATGGAACTTGTGGGTAAGTAGGAGGCAGCACATGTGGCGAGGAGTGCAAAGCTGCAAGAGTTACCACAGTTTGATGCATGGATGGGAAGCATCAGTCAACATCTACATCAGTGATGGCCGTAAAAAGAAAGACACAAAAAGAGCTGAGAAAAAGTTTTGTAACACACCTGGTGTTCTTTTTTAAAGAAGAAAGGAAACTTATTGTGAGTTTAAACAATTACAGTATGAAAGGGAATGTTATCAGAATACTTCAAAAGCAATGGTGCATTTTAATGATACCAGCCTTAAAAAAAAGTTGTCAGCTATCTGGATGTGCCAGATGCAGAGGTGACCATAAATGCAAAATGTGCAAATCATGTTGCTTGGTTAATGGGAATACAAGAATGCAACAAGAAAGTAAAAAAAAACAGAAAATAAGTCTCTGCTGAGAGTCAATTTGGCTGTTCACAGGAAGGGCTGACATTGATAGCATCAGTATGTACTGGATTGTTATGATTGTTGGACTACAATACTGCCCTACAAAGCAAAAAGGCAGTAACTACGCAGAGTGCAGAACTGAGAAAAATGACTTTAAAGTTATCCTGTCATCCAGCTAAGTAGTTGTAGGTAGATTATTGGACATCTGGCTGTTTTTGTTACTTTATATTAGCTTATTCTCTGTACATATCAATCCTCATATTTAATTTGATATTTTACCCCTATTTTGCAGTTACTGTATTCTTCCTTTGTTTCACTAGGGCTTTTTGCAGTTACTGTACAAACGACTACCATTTTTCTCCAAAACGACACACATTTGAGATAAGATGTTTTGTCACATAACAAAGGATGCCTTGAATGTCATGAAAATGATAATAACTCATTTTTGACCAAAAATGCAGTTACTGCCTTTTTGTTTTGTAGGGCAGAATAGCTAGCTGCAAACAGACGGGAACTATGTAGTACAGTGTGAGGATGTACTGGGCAAGTCAGGAATTGGCTGTGTAAATCAGACCTGGCTTAAATCATGTGTGTTGTGTGGTAGAGAACTGGAACAAGAATTACATCACTAGAACTCATCAGGAGGTAAGATATGAATGAAGTGGAGGAAGTTGAGGATTAACAACAGACAATGTGAGAGGTGTAATGTGTAACACTTCTGCTTGGTGGCATAAGCACTGATGTTAACTGCCATGTATATGATGATCTATTGTGTGGGAAGAAAATAGTGTGTTACTTGTGAGCCTATGAGAAGAAAAAAGGTTTTTCTTTCACAGCATTGATGAAATAAATAGTCCAGAAGTATATTATTTGATACCATCTCATGTCAGTTACACATTTGGAACTTTAGTCAGTGATTAAAGCATAAACTTTAAGGGTTCAGCAACAGGATTATACTAGTTCAGACAAGAGAAAAGCAAGTATGCCAAGGCCTCACTGACTCAGCACACTGAGCATTAGAGGGTGGTTAAATGTGCCAAGGTTAATGGGAATGATGAGGCCAAACAGCTGTTTGAGAAAAGATTAGCTTCTATGAGTCACAAAAGACTGCTCTAGAAATAAGTCTAGCAAATAAAAAGAAGTATTTTTAGATTTATGGCGATTTTTGATGGGCATATAATGGGACTAATTGACTCATGATTCAGCTTTATGTGGACACATCTATGGGTCCAAGTAACCTCACAGAATATACTTTCATGAATACACAACTGACTCTTTTGACCACAAAACATTTTAATCCTACCTCCGTTAGTCCAAAAGTGTGTGAAATATCTAACAACGTTTATGTGAAGTCATAAGAGGAAAATGTATTTGAATGATCTTTTAGTCAAAGGTGACAGAAGTCAAATGACTCAACACATAACACAGGGGTTTGATTTGCTATGAGATTTGGAAACATGCTCCAGTTAGCTGGAGTGATACCCTAACCAGAAAATCATTTGACTTTTAAAATAAATGTTGTAGTGTTGAATAGGACAACCTTGTATTAAACATACAGCGCATTACCATACATGTACATAGTCTAATGATTTAATCACCTATGGAAGGCTGTTCAGTCTGCTGACTGCCAACACAATGTTAAGGCTAGATGTCTTAAAACGCATATTTAGCCTACACATCGCACTCATAAATATGTAGATGCCTTTAAAGCCTGTCCTAAAATGCTTTCAATCTGCCTATTTATTTTCTATAGGCTACTTTTCTTGCGTCTTATTTGGTAAACGCGCTTGCGGGCAGGGCTTTTATTTTGAAAGTCTTAATCTAACAGAGGTTGTGTGTGGCTTGATGTTTGATGCTCACACGAAGAGAAGGAAGTCTTTCAAAGCCACACGTTACGGTCGATGTTCTGAGCGGTTGCACCAATGTTTAACAGCCACGAGGTGAATGACGTCGGAGGTTCATAACAGTGGAAAAAAGGTAAAACTTGACTTATTATTTATTGTCTTTTCTAGAGGAATACGCCGAAAGGTAGAGTTACCTGTACGGGTATTTGTGGTGGGGCTGTTCCAGGTGAGCCTCCTTCCTGCCCCGGAAAATGGTTCTTCTGGCGGACAGGTGAGAACTCTCAGCGGCATCCATTCCAACTCTTCCTCGTAGGAGCTTACGTCTGTATGTAATGTAACGTTACAGAGGCTGCGGTCAAACTCTTATGGCATTTTTTAAGGCTTAATCTACAGATCAATTTTGTGCAACAGGGTTTAGAAAACGTTTCCATGTCGACATGAGTCCGTTGTCAATACGGGATTGATAGCAAACAAACAACTTCTTTAAATAGAAATGTGATCTTGGTCACCCAGCAGTCCTGTAGGCTATGACACTGCTGCACGCAGCGAGGAGTTGTGATGTCATGTTCATGTTCAGAAGAAGAGACAACAAATGACAGCAATGTAGTTCAGAGAATAGCACAAGTTGGAAGAGTGATGTGTTGGTTGCATGCGGAATGAGAGAGCAACTCCCATCGTGTCTATAGGACTTATTTTTAGAGTAATCTATGGAAGAAAAACTATTCTAGATGGCGTAAGTTAAATAGCCCACTTTCTCTAACTCTGGATGCAAATGGAAACCTCTTTAGGGTAGCCTATTTCCCCACATAAATTCCAGCATCTAGACCCAAATATTTGTGTTATCACTCTCAAAGCCTTGTAACCACTAAACTGACAGCTTAAAGTTTGAAAACCACTAGAACTAAATCTTTTTCATTGATGCATGTGTTATTTTATTTTTTTGTTGTTGTGTGTTTTCTGCAGTAAAGTTTAGACATGTCGCATGTCCCATATCAAAGAAAACCGCAAATTGTGAAATAGTTTCAGGAAATAGCTTCTAGCTCTGACAAGACAGGGCTGTGATGCAGTTGTTCAGCTACTCCCACCGACTGAGAAAAGACATAACTAAAGTCTTCTTTATGACTGCTGCCATATCAGTTTTTTTTATGATTATCTGGTATTTGCTATCACAATGACAGTTAATACCGTGGTAATTTTAAAATCATTGTTTGTTCATCTTTAGATTTCTACAATTAGAGGATCCAGTCTGCAAAAGTGCTTTCATGTTTAACAACAGATTAACCCAGTAGCATTTTAAAACCCTAAAATCTTATTTGTATTCTATCAGGCATTTTGTAAAATCAATGTCTTTGTTCATTCCAATAGTGGTGACCTCATTTTAAATGAAAGTAGGAATACAGTATCTGTAGACGTGCATAGTTTTCTCAGTCGTCAGTACTTGTGTCAGTCTGCTCCAGGACCTGTAATAACAGCGTTTGAGGCTCACTACGTACAGAATCTCATCATTTTCCCAGTCATAGCCTACTTATTACCAGCATTACAATCCCAAATGTTATTTTTAATTTTTTTTACCACATTTTATTAAATTACAATTTTCTCACTCTTTTTCTAGAACACGCATTACACACAGGCCTGAAATACACACACATGCTCAGGACCTGTACATGCACAAATGGAGAGATGTCAGAGTGAGAGGCGCTGTAGCTGCCCATGGACAGGCACCCTGAGCAGTCAGGGGTTAGGTGCCTAGCCTGTTAATGTTTGAGCATATACAACATTTCATCCGTTTATAGCTCCTTTATAGTGTCCTCTTTACTTTGCAGTGGTCACTCTTCATGCTCATATACCAGCAATAGAAATGCTCTTTCTTGAAATGTCTTTTAATCCATGTAGGCGCTTGTATTACATACATGTACACTGTTATCAGTAGAAGCAACACTCTTTTAAAGGAGACGTATCATGCTCATTTTCAGGTTCATACTTATGTATTTTGGGTTTGTACTACAACATGTTAACATGCTTAAATGTTCAGACAACATTATTTTTCTCATACTGTCTGTCTGAATATACCTGTATTGACCCTCCGTTAACATTTATTAAACCGGTAACGTTACTGAGAAGCAGCAGTCAAACGGCAAGTTTTAGGCTAACTTAACAGCGGTGAAATGATTTGATTGATTTGTAAAATGTAACAGCCGATGTTGGAAAATGCCAAAGGATTAAAACTAAAGTCATACATTTACTGAGTAATACAAATCACACCAATCGGATGCTCTTTTCAGAGCTTGCCCCCCCAAGAGAAGTATTTTTTTTTTTTTATATTTTATAGTTATTAACTGGAAATACATGAAGTGGGGGAGACAGAGAAGACATGTAAAAAGGTTAGAGCATGGAGAGAAGAGGGAGCAATCCAAAGAAAGAGTAATAGTATGTGTCCATTGTCAGCGTCATTACCCCGCTTCCCATTCATCTCTATGGGAGCAGCCGTGTCAATCTGAAATGAAGACAGATTCAGCAACTGTACGGCCTTTTTCTCGCTTAACATGTTTTCAGAAACATGTTTCGGTGAACTATTTTTGTTAAATACGAAATCGTATTCGAACGAGCCGCCATCATGGTTGGTTTTGAAATTCGGGAGCAGCCAGCCCCACATGACACGTTTGTCCAATCAGCTGCAGCCATCACAGTTGTAGGAGGGCAGAGACTGTTTTCTGTGCTTGTCAGTGGTCAGTGGAGAGAAACTGGTCGCGAGCCCACTAGCGCGCAATGCTGGGAAGCGGGGCGATCCCATCTGTGAAAACAACGCGTGTATGGACATGTACCATTACAGATATGCATTCTCCACTGTGCGAGTCTCTGCTGCGTGCCGGCTGTGTTCTGGTTTTGTTCCGTCCTCCGCCACGCACCATACCGCACCAGGAGCGTCTCAGAAGTGGAGCGTCTTGCTGCCCGATTAGCAGATTTTTTTGTCGTTACAAGTACTTTACAGAACAATCACGAGTTTTATTAAGCTAGTATCTACCTTCTACTCCAGGCACTCCTGTAATTAAACTCCATGTCTTCTCTTTTCTGGTGTTGTAGAGGAGACGTATACAACATTGGACCGTTGCGCGACTGGTGGAAAATCAAGCATTGACTCGAAAGGCTGTGATTGCTCGTGGGGCCCATGGCACCTCCGGATGGCAGCAGAGACGCGCCTGGTGGAAAATACCTGTAAGGACATTAATGCAGCTCAAAGAGATAGCACTAAGAGAGGAACAGGAGAAAGAGGCAATGAAGTTCAGAGAATAGCACAAGTTGGAAGAGAGTGATGAAATGCAATCTGAGGTTAAATAGGACAAGTAAGACCTGAAAGTGTATAAATATCCTCTATGTGAGGCATTTTAGGATTAACATTTTTTTATTTTATTTTGAACACAAAACATACAACTCACGACATGGACACATCACCTCCCTATCTGAACCCCCCCACTCGCCATCACCACCTCTCTATACAAAAAGATGAAATAATTGCCATAATATTCAATACAATAAAATAACATAAACAAACTGTACACCAAATAAACATATTATGTACATATGATAACACTGTAAGCACATTGCATACGTCTATCCCCCAGTACATGGCATCCTAGGAGCCCTCCGAAGAGCTCAGGTATTTTCCCCATTTTTTTGTGTAAACACTTCATCTTGCAAATCGTTTGTATGACATTTTTTCAAATGCTGCTACTCTCGCCATCTCACAAGCCCATTCTTGGATTGAAGGTACCCCTTCGTTCCTCCATCCTCTCAGAAGAATCTGTTAAACTGGTTTGGACCCAACTTCTTATGTGCTTATCTATTCTGTTCAGGATTGACCCATCTCCCAGAACAAATAATCTTGGGCTGAATGGAACCTGGGTCCCTGCAATCCCACAAAGGTTATCATGTATCCCTGTCCAAAATTCCTGGACCTCATCACAGGACCATAGGACATGAAGTAATTGTCTTACATTTCCAACAATTTGGTGTGTCTCTTAATTCAAGTCTAAACAACCTGGAGGGAGTCCAATAGAAGCAATGCATAATCTTAAACTGAATAAGAATGAAGCCCACAAAAAACTGACTGGGTTGTCTTATTTCACAGTTGGTGCGTTGCTAGGCACTCCAGATACCCAAATGTATGTACACAAGGTCTGAAAAAGCGAGTATTTCATGAGATGTCCCTTGGGTAAGGTGTTATGATTAGAAACATGTCCTAATATATGTTACAATACATTATATATTTTTTAATAAACAGAATTATAGACTTATTTAATATAATATAAGTTTAATATATATTTACATTTCTTTTATACTTAGCCTACTTCAGAGCACTAGTTGTGGTCATTTTGTGTTTCTCATCATTGTGTTAGGTTAGCAGTCACAGTTTGTTTAATGCTGTGACATTTGACTTCTGCACTATTGGTTGCTTGTTCATCCTGATCTAGGAGACCAATCTTGTTTTTTTGGCCATCTAGCTGAATTTCTCTTTACGTAAGAGGGTCAGATAAATGACTAAAATGTGTTGACAGTGAAGTTAGTGAGGGTTTTTTGGACAAGGTTATCTGCACTGCAGAAAGAATGGATGCTTTGGCAGAGGCACCTTGAACTGAAGCTGTGACACTGTGCGTCACAGCCTTCACAGTGTCCACAGAATGGGCTGGCAGTAGGGATGCACTCTGAAAGCGATGTAATTTGCTATATAACGTTGAACAGGCACATGTTTTTAAATCAAGACTTGATGAAAGTGGAGTTCTCCCCATTAACAAATTGGAATGGAGGCTGGTCTGACCATATCTGGCCAGCTGTGTGTGTGCATTCACATTGCATCTGTTTAGTCCAGGTTAAGTCTGGCTGACCCCTCTGGCTTGACTTTGGCAGTTCAAATGAATGTTATGGCCCACTCAGCTGTGTGGCCACCTGCTTGTATATTAGTTACATCATTATGCCAGAGCACTGTTTATCAGCAATGGACTGTTACCTACGGTATTACACAATTTAAGCTTAACTCATTTCATAAGGTTCCAGTGTCCCGCTAGACACTTTAATAGTACTGTATACATGGTTATTGTGGTCATTTTGTTCTCCCATGATGCTCTCTATAAACCCTTCCAGCTGGTCTAATACTTCATAACTGGGCTGTTGTGGTTATTATTGGGACTATTCAGAGTTTTTATTAATGTGGAGGGTCTTTGAATGAAGTCTGCGGAGTGCAGTGTACAGAGCACAGCTAAGGTCCCCCTATGCACTACAGTCTCAGTGAGTATTTTTACATGCACACTTATGTTCCACTATTATTCCGGATATGATAACATTCCAAATTTGATACAGGTCATGTAAACGGCATATTCCATTTGGATATTCCGAATAGGGCCTTTTTTCAGTTTTGGCATATCTGATTAAGACATGTGGGATATGCTGGTATTATTTGGGTTTTGGAAGCATTCTTTGGCCATGTAAACAGCGTAACTTTTTTTATATCAATGAATGTCCTTTACATTCAAGCCATTGCCAATTGACATTGTTTCGCAAGAGACGTTACTACATCTGCTCTGGTCACCGAGACTTTGCTCTGCTCTGCTGGTGTCTGTCTCCAACTTTAGCGGCGGCTGGTGTTACCATAGAGATACAAGTGATGGACAGCAAGCTTGACCGCAGTCTATTTCTGTGATAGAAACACTGCCAGCTGCTACAGTTTGCTGCTCTGCTGCATCGCACCTGACTACAGGAGACATCAGCTCAGACTGCTGAACACACCTGACTACAGGAGACATCAGCTCAGACTGCTGAACACACCTGACTACAGGAGACATCAGCTCAGACTGGAGGACACACCTGACTACAGGAGACATCAGCTCAGACTGGAGGACACACCTGACTACAGGAGACATCAGCTCAGACTGCTGAACACACCTGACTACAGGAGACATCAGCTCAGACTGGAGGAGTACATATAGTTGGTGCGGTTCGAGTACGGATCACGTTCTCACCACAAACGAACTGCTCCAGAGTTGGATTGAAAGCGTACCGAGACCACCTCTTCAAGCAGGTCTACGCTTGTTTGGTCCGCTTTTGGTGAGCACCAGAGTTCCATTGCTGTGTTCTCACCTGCCCAATTGAACCGCACCAGTGGGGCAAATGACATCTAGTTCGTTTCAACCAAACTAAAGGCTGTCGGTGTGAAAACGCCCTTATCGCCCTGAAACACCAAGCCGATAATCGGCTGTCGGACAATCTGGCGAGGTCAGTGACTCGAGTCTGTTTGGTATGTTCTGTGCCGTCGTCTGTGGAGGAGCTGTCGACCTTCATTTTGGCCGAGCTGACTTGCTGGGTTGGAGGGCCGGCAGTCGGACTCAATGACCAATCTGATTGGTGGAGTGCTAACCCGGAAATGACGAGCGGGATGAGCGTGACTAAACCTCTCAAAATCTGACAAATCCTTTAAACTGACCTTTGTCGATCTGAAATGAAAACAGATTCAGCAGCTGCACGGCCTATTTCTCGCTTAAAATGTTTTCAGAAACACGTTTCGGTGAACTATTTTAGTAAAATATGAGCTTGTATTCCGAACAAAGCCGCCATTATGCCCGGTTGAAAAATCCGGGAGCAGCCAGACCCACGTGACGCGTTCGTCCAATCAGCTGCCGGTTTTCATTTTTTGGGCGACAATACAGATTAGCGCCGCCTGCTGTTAAGGAGACGTATTACGTCTTGCGCACGGGCAGAACATACGCTCAAGTCGGCGCCGCTTCGGTGTGTTCTGAGGCACTTTTTGGACCTCGGGGAGCCGACTGATAAGTCCGACTGCCTTTTCTGCCAACGGTCGGCCATCAGGTTAGTGTGTCAGGGGCTTTAGAATTTTCTTGCAGAAAACAGCTTCCTGCTGAAACCAACACAATGAGCTGAAAAATACTAAAACACTACATTAGTAGTTCTGTAGCTCTGAGTGAAGTTGGGTAATACTTGGTTTGTCACTATGAGCAGCCACTTTTACTTAACACAGTCATTTTTGTCATAAAAAATGAGTCAAACTGATTGATTATCAAAATGGTTGGCGATTAATTAGTAAAATAGTTGACAACTTATCAATTAATCTTGGCAGCTCCAAGATTTATTTCACTGACTGTTAACTCAAACGGTAACATGTTGTAACCATTTCAACACAATGAATCTGTTGAAACACTTGTGGACCAGTAGATCATGACAAAATTGTATACTTGAGATAAACTATTCCTCTGTCAGTCGTCACTCGAATAATAGACAGATCTGCAGTCAGGCAGCAGTCAGGCCTATCAGTGACCATCATCCTTTTTTCTGCCTGCTGTCTCTCTCTCTCACCCTTACAGTGATCCCACATTTAATCCTTGTATTTGGGTCAGGCTAGACAATTCTGAATCTAGGATATCTGAGTCTTTAGTTTACAAATATTCTCCAAACTAGATATAGAGAAAAGTGAATGTAGACTACTTCCTGGGAAAACTACTTCAGCCCACCTTTAGCTATAACTGTTCATACTAAAGTCCCTTCTAGAAAAAATATTTCGGTGAAAACCTGGCTGGCTATTGTTTATGTTGTAGTTTGGTATCAGTGTCTGAGATTAGATGTCACATTTTAAAATTCTTCTTCTACATTTTCAAGCTGTATTTTCAATTTTAATTTCCGCAATTTTCTCTTTTTAACATCTCTGCAGATTTTGTAAACAGTGATTCGTGTCTTGTTCCTTGATCTGCCACTGCCCACCCCGTCTTCCTCCACATCCCCTTACCAGCTGATAACATGGCATGTCATCCGTCACAATTAATGACAATACAAAGTATGAGGCCAGTAAGAGGCTTATATTATTGGGCTGTTACTTTACAAAAGCAGGTTTGGTCAGAAGCAGCAGCTCCAGCTCTGGGCAGGTACTGCTGCTGTTTGTAATGCAGAGATCAGAGAGATGACAGCTCAACGCATTAATGCTGCATCACTAGATACACTGACTGCTTTGTCTGTCTGCTGTCTGTAAAGGGAGATCTTGTTTCACATAATGAGAGTGACTGCATTGGATGAACTGTGAATGGATGGTGGATGACTCAGCCAACTACACACACAAGTTTCAGGAACAAGCCATTAAAGACACTGAAGTGGCTTCACTCCAGTCACACCTTGTTCTTACTGCTCATATTAGGCAAATCTCCAAAAGGTGGACAGAATACCTGTACAGTATAATGCAAAACAGTTGATAGGTAGCCTATATCATAAATACACTTCCTCCATCACCCTGAGTCAGAGGTGTGGTTTCAAATCTGTTATTTTTTCAGGACATACGATTGTACTGTTATGTGTTGTTGGATTTATTTTTATACAACACATTCATGAATAAAATAACCGGAATAATACTTGTAATTGTTAAATGAACTGTATCTCCGATCTGTGTGTCCCTAACTCTATTGTGGGATGAGGCTAACGTCCGGTGGGAATTGTTCTCATGTGGCCAAATAAAGCAACATTGACAGTGTAAACTCAATCTGAAATAGGGCTGTCCCAAACGATTATTTTTTAAACGATTAATCTAGCGATTATTTTTTCGATTAATCTAACGATTAATTTTTCAATTAGCGATTATTTTCCCATTGCTCAATTATTAACAATTTACACAAAACAAATTTCAATAAGGTTCAAATCTCTATTTATTAAAATTGTTTAACACTGCACTGTTCAAGTAAAATGAATTAGTAGTGCAACCTGAAGCCAGATGTAGACTATCAATCCAACCACAAAATAAAGTCACTTTCAAGAGGAATACAAAAATAAAAACTTAAAGTAAACAGAGCAAGTGCAAAAAGAGTAGCCTGTATTTCCTTTTTTTAACAGTAGGTAAATAATGAATAAGCTCTTGTTTAACATCCAAGCTCTTCTCCCTTTAATTTAACTTTAATTATTTGTAGCTAAAGGCTGGTGAAGCACTGTAGGGAGGAGAAGTTGGACAGTTTTTTTTTGTCTCGTTCCAGTGATTGACACATCTGGTTGATGGCGTCAGATATGCGGTAGCATGTTAGATGTATTTCCACTCACATACCCAACAACTGCTCAACAATGCCGACACACAGTCCTCGTCTTACCCACCACTCTCTGGCCTGTAGCCTACTACTGGAACAGACAGTCCTCGTCTTATCCACCACTCTCTGGCCTGTAGCCTACTACTGGAACTGACCCGAAGACTGAAGTTTTCGAGGCGCGGGTCGCACCAGGCGGGAGGGCGTGACACGGGAGGCTCCAGGCTGCAGCCATACAGTCTCAAAGTTTTCCCAAACTTGCGATCTTAAAGAGGCCGGCGGGTCCTCTAACTCTTGTGGGTCGCCACCACTCGCCATTCTCGTCCTTTCGTGCTGCTATCTCTGACTCACTCACTGGACCGCCTACCTAACAAAAAGCTGCCTGCATGTAGGCGGAGCTTGGCTAGCTTCAGACATAGACAGTATATAAACTGGACCAACAGATCCCGTTGCTCTGGACGGAGACCAGTGAAGGATATTAGAAGCACTTTCCCGGTGATGGCTGAGTGTTACTGAGCAGCCTCCAACTGAGCTTGAAGACGTAGATGTGACGTGAGCAACCTGTCTGAAAGTTGGAAGTCTTCTGGTAGCTGTGCCAAGAGAAATCTCAATCATTCCCAATCTAGCAGAGACGGAGAGCGTAGGTATATGTAAGGAGATAACATAGACACAGGCTAATTACTGATCACTAAAATTATAGTTAACATTAGTAATTCAACTTAAACAGCTAATGGAAGTCCAAACTGCCTGTGAGCTTCTCCTGTACTATACGGTAATTCCTCTACTATGAGACAGTAAGTCTTGTGGTTATGACACAATCGTTAGCCTATTTTTATAAAAACGTCTGCTACGGAGCCATAACGTGAGGTACAAGGTAATGGAGCCTTTTATACATTGTCGTGTTTCTTTAGAAATAAACAATGGACAAATAGAGTCTTTAAACTCTTCAGATGTAAAGTTATTCTCTGTCAAAGTGACGTCAAAATGAATGGGAGTCAATGGGATGCTAACGGGAGGTGATGGCTTGGTAGCATCAAAATGGCGCCATAGGATGTTTGAGTTCTGAAGCGAATGTCACTGCCCGATGTGAGTCGAGTGCATATGTGAGTCGCGCATGCGTCACTTTGCGACAAGTAGCCTAAAAGATGCTAACGACTTTTTGAGCTAACGCACAGTCTATGAGCTAACGTTAGCAATCAAACAATCATAGATAGCTAAAACATTTTTGAATGACTGCTGCTGCTGGCTACAAGTTAGCAGTCAAACACAATAAAGGCTGTCACTTAATGGCGTTTTGAGCTAACGTTAGCAATCAAACAGTCATAGATAGCTACAACGTTTTTGAAATGACTGCTAGCTAAAAGTTAGCAATCAAACACAACAAAGGCTGTCACTTGAATGGCGTTTTGAGTAGCATAATGCACACACAGCATTAGTGTAAACACCATCAATAAATACAGTATGACATTTACGTAACAAAATCTTTTCACATCTCACGATCTTCGTCATACCGTCAAAGACTGTGTGGTCACAAATTATTTTCGATACTCAAGTAATTTCTAATAAGAAGAAGTGTGCAAAAAACAATTAGCAGTGTTGTTGTACCATACACTCATTCTCGAGTTTGTGATTGCCTTGCAGATTCTGCATACTTACAGTATGCTATAAATGTAACTTATAAGAACTGCACCTACATCCTAAGCTTGTAGTTTAGGCCATTATGACTCTATTGGTTGATGTGTCATCATATTTTGTTTGATTGTAGGCATGGATATTTCTATATTACATATAACTACATATTGAAAGAATCATCTTTTATGATGTTACATACAGCTGGATAAAAAGGCATTTAGAGTCACATGTGAAAGATGCAACTGATCTTTAGGCGTTTGCTGATGAGATGTTCTGCAGTTTTTCATTTTTGTGTGTTTTTATGCCTCTGTTCAGCGACAGCCGGGGCCAGAGGCATTATTTTTTTGGGGTTGTCCGTCCGTCCCATTCTTGTGAACGCAATATCTCAGGAACACCTAATTATGACACTTAATTTCATACAAAGGTCTGTTAGGATAAAATGATGAAGTGTTGACATTTTATACCCAAAAGGTCAAAGGTTAACTTCCCTGTAACATCATAATGTTCTGCAAAAACACTTTTCTGGCCATTATTCAACGCCATAACTCGTGAACAGTAGGGAAGACATTTAGTCGAATACTGAATTGGTGACACTTTCTTTCTGTAATAGTAATAATTAGGGTCTGTTCTATGGTCCACTATAAGAAAATACATAGCAGCAAGACTTTCATGTGAATCCAACTGTTGTGATTAAAAGACTTCCTTTCTAAACCCTAGGGCATCTGTTAGCTTCTCTGCATCATTTAATGTTTTCCTGAGAAGCTTTTAGAGTCTTGTTCAATCACAAGGACAGCATTTTTCAGTGTGTCCTTTAATCGAAGACAATTTGACACACAGTAGGAAACACAGGTGTAAATAATACAATTAATGATTGGATTCCATTTAACTGCTTCAGTTTCAGGATCCTGTATTGTGCATGCTGATTACTGTCATACTTACTTCTCTTTGGTCTTTTAACTGCATCATTGCACAATTATGTAACACTGTGAATATTGCACTTTAGGTACTATTTTTTTGTATGTTTCTTCAGGTTGCTTATTGCATGTGTTGTTTACTGTATTGTCTGTACTGACCATATTTGAAGTGTTGTGTTTCTTTTTCATGAATTTCCCCTTGTGAAATAAAAAAAGTTTACTTTGACTTTAGACACTTGAATAGAACAGAAATATTATTAGTAACATTTAGAGTCCAAATGTCTTCTGTGAAAAAGAGTCTGTGAAAATATGTATTATCCAAATTCTTATTAATTTGATCCTATTACATTATTACAGTTATTGATTACAATTTGTTCCAGCTCCACATGCTGTAATCTGGTAGCTGCTGCTGTTTTTATTGGTGCGGTCAAATTTCCTGCCAAAATCAGCTGACATTTGATCCAGAAGAATGACTTATTATTTCATAATTATCTTGGGCAAAATAAGTTATTCATCAACGTCCAGAAGGTGTGATGTTTGCTACAGAATTTGCCTTTCTTTCCTTTGTCCCCTCCTCCTTCTTTGCTCGTTCTGTTTCTATTCCAAAAACTGATATTGGATATTACTAATATCTACTGTAATAAACAATGGTCTCTGACATTACAGTAGACATTTGTAACTTAAGCACCTGTTCCTAAATTAAGAACTGGTGTGGATTCTGTAAACACAACTGTGAGAGCTCACATTACAGGAAAGGCACCACTGGGTATTAGTGGGTTGATTGTGGTTAAACATTGACTGATGACCATTTGCCTTAGAAATAACTTAAAAACAATTTAAGGACTTAAAGGAATAGCTGTATATTTTTGACTAGATGAAAGTTAGATGAGAAGATGGATACCACTCTCGTGTTTGTATGCTAAAATATGAAGCTACAGCCACTGATAGCATAAAGACTAGAAATAAGGGGAAACAGCTAACTTGGCTCAGTAATTAGCAGACATCTCATTTGTTGCTACCATTAAAAAGCCACACTTTGTGGTTTTATGGTGGGTTGTGGCCCGAGACTCCAGGAAGTCACTACACCTGGGCAAGAAAAAGTGTTGCACATAACCACTTAAACCACAACTTTGTTTTTTGTGCAGGTTAAACAAACAATATAACTTGTTTAATTATTGGCTTGAGAGGTGGATTGTGTTACCTTTGGGCAGGGCCAGGATAGATGTTTCCAGTATTTATGCAAAGCTAAGCCAACCGGCCGTGGCTGTAGCTTCACATTTAACAGATATGAGAGAGAAACTTCAAGATTCAAGATACTTTATTGTCATTGTATGGACACAACAAAATTACGTTGGTGGCAATTAGTGCAGCAGTTTGTAAAAAAACAAACATACAATATACAAAAGGCATTGCACATACAAAAGTGCCCATGTGAGCATTTGTAGAGTTGCAGTTTAAAAGTGCAGAATGCTTTCAGTTTTCAGTGCTTTCAAAACTTCTAATCTAGCTCTCTGCAACTTAGCAAATACAGTATTATTAGAAAGCCTATTTCCCATAATGTCCAACTATTGCTTTAAATCAGTTTCCCCCCCTGTCTCATTCCATTCCATGGTGGATTTAAGGTGAAATTATTAAAGAGTTACAGTAACTGGAAATGGTTATTCGTTTCCACATATATACAGTCATCCTTTAATGGTTGTCATTATCTGAGGGCTGATCAAGTCCTGATGGAGCTTTATTGCATGTTCATAACAACTCTTGTCAGTTGGCCAACAGAAGAATATTTTAGTCTGACCGCAGCTAGTTGTGATTGTTTGGAATTGTAAGAACATTTTCAGTCACAGAACAGACACTGATGAATTGCAGCTTTACGTCAGTCACAGCTGTAGATGCTGTATATCCCAGCCTCAGACTCTTCTCTGTCTGTATTTTCTACTATAGCTGTCGGTGATGTCCAGATCTCAGACACAGACAGACTGAAGCTCCCTCCCATCATGGACTCCAAGAAGCCTGGCATGCTGCGGCATCTCCGCCAGAAGATGCTGCCACACCTCCGGCGAGACAAGACGAGCCCCGGCAAGCACCTAGTTCAGCTCGAACACACAATGGACCATCGGATGAGCTCCTCCGTTCCCGACATGAGGAACATGAGGCAGCATGAGTATGCTCCCGTCTCCTCCAGCACGCAGCCCCAACATTATGACTCTCCCAGCTACAGCAACCCCTGCTCCCCACTCGTCAGGCCTGCCCGGGGCCTCGGAGGAGGTGGGAGTGGCCTGACGATGGGAGTAGTTGGAGGAGGAGCAGGGAGAAGTGTCCCTGCAGACAGCACAGACTGGGCTTCTTCCCACGAGTCATTCAGCAGTCTCTGTGACGAGGAGAAGAGCTCTCCAGAGGCAACCTGCAGACCTCCCCGGGGCATGGAGCCTGAGGAGCTGGCCCTGCCTGAGATGATGACCGTCTACAGCCCAGACCCTCCCTCTGTGGAGGTGTCCCAGGACAGCTCACAGGTACACACTTATGCATTTGAAATGTTGAATGTTGAAAGTGTAATAAAAAAGAACAGATCAGTACTCCAAACATAAGCAAACGTCTTTATATAATGCATTTTAAACTTCATAGGTGGTAGCATTCAGAGAGATTTTAGTTTCCAATTTTTGGCTCTTACTTTAAAGTTTCATTTAAAGCTTTTGTAAAATCATTAACAGTGAGCACGGCAGTAGAAAAGGCTTGTATTGTATTTTGTTTACCTGTGACACACAAGTAATGAGATCACTTACTTCTAACGAATTGGCTGGTTTATTGTACATTGGCGGGTGCGAGCTGTCAAGTGTATTTGCACGTACTAAGTTTAACTTGGATGAGCTGGATGAAGTTGCTATTCGAGGTTCCTCAAACAATGACCGCAAATAGTGAATGTTGTTTTATGACTTTGCACCACACCCTTGATAGTCTTACTGTAAGGACATGGCATTTGGTACAGTAAGATCTTAAGTTATGTACACAAATATTTTCATCTCTTCTGAAACCTTTTTCACAAAATCAAGAAGACTAACCTGAAACGTCATCACTTCTCCAGGGAAATATCTCACCAATTATTGGATGGATTGCCATGAAATTTGTACAGATATGTCACCACCCGGATAATTATTAATCCCTAAGCTTTTCATCATCAGGTACTTCATGACCAAATACCTTTTTTTAAATGACATTCTTATTAACCCTCAGCTGTACTTTGTGTTAAATGCTGATAAGCAAATGTTAGCATGCTAGCATAACATGCTATAATAGGATGGGGAACATGATAACCTGCTAAACATCAGCATGTTAGCATTAGCATGTAGCCGCACAGAGCTGCTAGCAGTTGACTTGTCTTTTTATCCGTGTCAAAATCTAGTTTGATGATGGTCATAATTTTAGTTAATATTGTACTTACATGGTGTGTATTCCTAAATTACATTGTAAAATTAAACAATTCACTACAAGCAGTGCTATTGCCGCATAGGGTGTTCACCTGAACAATAAACTGGACTGAAAACACCACAGTATAGACTGTATCTGCTGAGGAGACTGTCTTTTAGGGTGCAGGGGGCACTCCTGAGGACATTTTATGACTCTCTATGGAGTGGTCTGCTGGGGCAGTGGCATTGCGGTGGCAGACAGGAAAAGACTGGACAGGCTGATTAAGAAGGCCAGCTCTGTTCTCGGTTGCCCCCTTGACGCCGTGGAGGTGGTGGGAGACAGGAGGACAGTGGCTAAATTATCCTCCATGATGAACGACTCCTCCCAGCCCATGCAGGACACTCTGTCAGCACTGAACAGCTCCTCCAGTGGCTGCTGCACCCACGCTGCGTCACGGAGAGTTAGCGCAGATCTTTCCTGCCTGCTGCTACAAATTTAGCAAGGCAGTGAAGGAGGCTAAACATCGGTACTCTGAGAAGCTCCAACGCCAGTTCTCAGCTAATGACTCTGCGACTGTCTGGAAAGGACTTAGGCAGATCACCAACTTCAAGCCTAAAACCCCCCACTCCTTCAATGACCGACACCTAGCCAACAACCTGAACGAGTTCTACTGTCGATTTGAAAGACAAAAGGACAGTCCTGACACCATCCCCCACGACACCTCTCTACAGCTACAGCCACTATGCATCACCTCCACCTCGCCCACCTCAGCAGGGTCCTGGGCCCCCCCACCAATGCCCTCCTTAAAGGTCCCATCCACCTCCACCCCCCCTCCCACCTCAGTGACGACTCTCTCCATTCACGAGAGGGACGTCAACAGACTCTTTAGGAGACAGAATCCCAGGAAAGCTGCTGGACCGGATGCTGTCTCCCCATCCAGCTTGAAGCACTGCGCTGACCAGCTGTCTCCAGTGTTCACAGACATTTTTAACACCTCACTGGAGACATGTCACGTGCCAGCCTGCTTCAAGACCTCAACCATAATCCCTGTCCCCAAGAAGCCAAGGACCACAGGACTTAATGACTTCAGACCCGTCGCCCTGACCTCTGTGGTTATGAAGTCCTTTGAGCGCCTTGTGCTTTCACACCTCAAAGACCTCACCGACCCCCTCCTGGACCCCCTGCAGTTTGCCTACAGAGCCAATAGGTCTGTAGACGATGCAGTCAACCTGGCCCTCCACTACATCCTCCGGCACCTGGACTCCGCAGGAACCTACGCCAGGATCCTGTTTGTGGACTTCAGCTCTGCCTTCAACACCATCATCCCGGCTCTGCTTCAGGAGAAACTCTCCCAGCTTGGTGTGCCTGACTCCACCTGCAGGTGGATCACTGACTTCCTGTCTGACAGGAAGCAGCATGTGAAGCTGGGGAAACACGTCTCCGACTCACAGACCATCAGCACCGGATCCCCCCAGGGCTGCGTTCTTTATCCTCTGCTCTTCTCCCTGTACACCAACAGCTGCACCTCCAGTCACCAGTCCGTCAAGCTTATGAAGTTTGCGGACGACACCTCCCTCATCGGACTCAACTCTGATGGAGACGAGTCCGCCTACAGGTGGGTGGCTGACCACCTGGTGACCTGGTGCAAGCAAAACAATCTAGAGCTCAACGCTCTAAAGACAGTGGAGATGGTTGTGGACTTCAGGAAGAACCCAGCCCCACCTGCCCCCATCACCCTCTGTGGCTCCACTATTGACACTGTGAAGTCTTTCCGCTTCCTGGGAACTACCATCTCCCAAGACCTCAAGTGGGAGCTGAACATCAGCTCCCTCGTCAAGAAAGCACAACAGAGGATGTACTTCCTGCGGCAACTGAAGAAATTCAACCTGCCAAAGACAATGATGGTGCACTTCTACACAGCCATCATTGAGTCCATCCTCACATCGTCCATCACCATCTGGTACGCTGCTGCCACTGCCAAGGACAAGGGCAGGCTGCAGCGTGTCATTCGGTCAGCTGAGAAGGTGATTGGCTGCAATCTGCCGCCGCTCCAGGACCTATACGCCACCAGGACTCTGAAGCGTGCTGGAAAGATTGTGGCTGACCCCTCCCACCCCGGACACAAGCTCTTTGAGCCACTCCCCTCTGGCAGGAGGATGAGGTCCATCAGGACCAAAACCTCACGCCACATAAACAGTTTTTTCCCCTCCGCCACTAGCCTTCTCAACAAGGCTCGGAATCCATCCTGACTCTCTCCACACCCCACCTCTGGCTCCTCATGCCACTGTACCTACTCTGCTGTAGCGTCCCTTTTCACTACTGTTTAACTTATTTTACTATTTATTTAAATTTATTTTATCGTTATTAATACTTACTGTGTGTATATGTTTATACTTATATTGTTTATATCTTTTTATCCTTCTTATATTTGTATGTGTGACATGCTCCAACAACACCATGACAAATTCCTCGTATGTGCAACGTACTTGGCAATAAAGCCCTTTCTGATTCTGATTCTGATTCTGATTCTGTCAGACTCTACAATCAGCACTGCTCCCAGTAGACCACATGGACAGAACACACACACCAGGGCTGATAAAACGTGCAATAAAAAAATGTGACTGTGCAATACTGCATTTACATTTGACTATTTTACTATTTATTCTCTTTACGTATTTATTTATTTATGTTTGTTTATCTGTCTTGTACTTTTCCCCCTGTCCATTGCTGCTGCAACAGGTTTTGAATCTTGAATAGGAATAATGTAATCAAGTTGATTTGACTTACTGTACATAATAGACAATGTACTTTACACAGTATATGAACCAGGGAGTTAATCGGGTTTATTTTTGTAGATGCAATTTTTACTTTGCTAAAAACCAACCGGACACACTTTTTCCTAGTTATGTGGCAAAGGAATAATTCTGTACTTTTTTATTTTTCAACACTACTTTTTCAAACACTAATTGAATTTTGTTCCTCGGGGCAAAATGCTCTGTCCCTCGAGGTTTAAAATCCACATGGAGTTTAAGGCTCAGAATTGTAGTTGCTTTGAACTGAACAACAGGGCACACAAGGGGGCACAAAAGCAAATTCCCTTTTTTTTTTTCTTTCTTCATTACTGTGGTCTGTAATGCGGTTCAGTCCCCAGGGTACAGGGGTTTTTAATAAATGCTCAGAGGATTTGTGCTGGGGGTAGAAATGCCAAAGAGAGTTCAGTTCCTGTACCTTTAACTGATCAGCAGACTGGAACCTTCCTCTTTTATCAACTGTGACTTTACTTTTTCATACACCACATGATAGAGTCATGAAATGCATTTATCTTTTTTGTCTCCGCAGCATGATAACGATTTCAACAGTCAAGGGTTAAAAGACGGGGACAACCAAAATGTAAGTGCTGCTATCCAATTTGAATGGTGATTCTGTGTTGTTGAACTGATATCATTTTAATATTCTCTACTGTGACGTCTTCTATGGATTTTTCTCACAGATAATAACATCATGCTGAACCGTTGAGTGTAGGTGGTTTTATCCTAATCTATGTGGTTGCAAGGACTGTTTCTGTGATAGTGTTTTTTTGTTGAGTATTGTGCAGACAGCAGCATTCTGCTTGGCCTGACACACAAAGTTTAATTCCAGATTATTGTGTAGTGTTCAGGACATGATGGGACAGTGGGCGGTGTGTTGTTCAAAGCTCAGTGTGTCATGGCATTTGTGGCCGGGCAGGGTTGGGACGCTGAGCTGGGTGATTCCAGGCGACAGGGGTTTATTCTCTGAAAGATGCTTGGTTTGGTAGAGAGGCTTAATAGTGATTAAATAATCCATTGCATAGACAGCATGCAACATTTCCATCGGGTTTGCTTTTCATATTGTATCAAAAATAATATTAAATATATTTGGTCATGACAGTAGATCTAAAAAGACATAAAGTAACAGGTGAATTCCAGTATGTGAAGATCATGTGATTTTGAAATGAATAAATGAAAGTCGAAGGAAACAACAGAGCTTAAGTCATATGTAATAATGTTGTGTGAGGAAAAAAAAAAAAGCCCACAACAGCTTTCCAGGTTTACGTTTACAGGATCGGCTTGTGTAGTAGCGAGGGACAAAGCATTTCATTTGACATTATTGTTCTCCTCAAAAGAACAATGAACAAGCATATCATTACAGCTGTCCCTATGTGCTTCAACCCCAAATGACAGCTTGTTGTGAGTTTACTAATTGGTAGCAAAAGAATATAATGAGACAAATGAAAAATATAATAATATGACTGAATGATGAATTCTAAAAAAGGCAAAAAATGAAACTATGAAATTACAGAATTTGGAAATGAAATATAAAAACATATGGAAACGTAGAGCTTTTTGCCCATTGGCCTGGGTATCCATCTGAATAAAAATGTTTTTATTTTTAAGAAAAACCTATTGAGGTATAGTGGGCTATTAAAAAAAAGTATGGTTTTAGATTCTGTACTGAAACGCAGGTAGACTTGCTCAGAAAGTCTGGATGTAATCAGATTCACTACTAGAGGTAATAAAATAAATACTAATATTGTCTTGGTGTATGTGTGTGTCCAGTGTGAGATGGGCAACGAGGTTCCGAGTGTGTCGGAGAACATCAGGGATCCTCCCAGGTCCTTCCTGCTCACCATCCACCTGAAGGAAGGACACAACCTGGTCATTAGAGACCGCTGTGGTAAGAAGCTTATCACTGCTACCTCTGTACCAACATCACCTCACTATCAACAATAATATATGTTGTATCGTCTTCATGTATGATGCTTTAAAACAGGGAAGTGCAAAAGGGACAGAACAATTTACATATGAAGAATTGCATACAGCACATCTTTTGTCTAATCATGTACTGTAGTCTGCAGAAGGTGGCAGCTGGTCTGTAGCTCAAAGCCGTGCAGTACAATGGACCAACACAGTGTAGGTAGAATGGTAAGATGTAAGTCGATATTATGCAAACAACACTAAATCAACAGGATCTTCAGCAACCACAAGGAAAAATGAATACTTACTGGTCAGAACAAGGATGCAGGAGCAAATAATACTTTAAACATTAGGAAACACAATAGCAAGTGGGAAGTGTAGGTAATCTAATCATCACTGCTAGTTGGTCAACTTGTTCCATATACTGTAGAGGAGAGTAGAATTAAGAGTCTGTGTTTGTAGCTTTTTCCCAATATTTCTCTCCTCTTTCCTTTTGAAGCCCCAACGGAAGAGTGCTCTGACGTTTGAGCTGACCAGAAATGCCATGTCCTCTGCTGGTTTTGCTGGCATTGACCTCACTTTGTGTGCTTAGCCATGGCTCATTAATGATTGCCAGGAGTTGTTTGTTTGATTAAACACAATGTTATTGGCTCCAGTGACACTCAAGACAGCCAAGTAACTGGTTGACTTTAGCAGCTGGGGCAGGAATCCACACAGCATATTAGAACTTGTCTGAGCCGCACCCAGCAGTCATTACTCCAGGCCTTTCACTGCTTGGAATGTTTTTGGATTTCATTTCTCTCGCTCTCTCTCTCGTGTGGCTTTGTATTTACACAACCAGGCTCTGGGTAAAGCTAATGCATAAAATGAAGTGGAGGATCAAGGCGCAGGAGGATTTGGTTTCCCCTGCATTATTGTTAAGTTACAGTCTTTTAAAAGCAGTGCATAAACAACCTTTCATTTTTTCTGTTTGATCAGATTATATACACTGCATGCGTAGCGTATGCTGACAGCTGTTTGCTGATGAACAACACTGGTTTGTTATGTAATAGGTTTGTAATGTCTTATATTGTAACAGCAAAGCCATACAGAACCAGGCATGATCATAGAGGACAGGGATGCAGAGAAGTGTATGCTGATGGGCCATAAACTGTGTTTGGTGGACTGCTGCCCTCAGCTGGTCGATTGACAGAACAGCCAGAAGTCACAGATTGTACCATGGAGTGAAAATGATTAGGCAGAGAATAATGCTGCATTCTGAATCCTGGTACAGTCACACATTGTTCTATCGACATACAGCAGTCATAAGATACAAAGAACGTATTCAGCTGCTATCACTTTTCACATTTGAAGCTAAAATCTGATTGGCTATTGATTCAGGAAGCTGTGGTCCCATCAGTTGGTGAGGAAACAAACCACATCCTCTGTGCAGACAAATGAGAGATAACACTACGAGCAGGCTGGTCATCGCTTTTACTGGAAACCAGCACATTTCCTTAGAAGTTAAGAAACAAGGGTAAATGGCTATTTAGAAACTAGTGTGGAAATAGAAGCAGTATCACAATGACAAGTCAACCCTGCTTTGGAAACAGAGTTAAAAAGGAATGGTGTCATCAGTTCTGTCAAACTATGAATTTCAGAAATCACAGTTCAGTGGGAACATTTGGTGGCCTATAAATTAAAACAAAAACTTTTGAAAAGTTGTTGGCTACCACTTAATGTAAGTCGCATTAATCAATTTATCTTATCAAATTCTTAAGCCTTATTTTCAGGCTAAATGAACAGCTGTAATGTGGTATTTTAGTCAATGTTTAATCCCCAGTAACAGAAACTATCTTCATCAACAACACCAACCCCCACTACCAGTCTTAGTCAGTGTGGTGGAATTTCCAGCTTACAAAATCATGCTATGTAAGTTGAGACAGTGGTACCCAGGTCAGTCTCCAACAAAACATTATAGTAGTACTTCAACTCTGTGTCTCCATGGAAGACGGGAGACGTAACAGTATGATGTAACTGTATGATGAACACAGTGCTGCCTCATCCTGCCAAGATCATTCTGGCTGTGCTAAGGAGTTTGGGTTAAGCATGCATGTCTACGGCGCCCGCAATATCTTTGTTTACATTGAAGGATCAGCTAAACTTAATGCCTCCAGCATGAGTTTAAATACACAGTTAGGAGGACAGGAACTTAGGAGAGTTGGGACGGCACGACACAATAACATATAAACTGTACTGCCTGCCTAAATTATCCCCTCAACTGAGAGTCCATTTAATGGTTCTGTGTAATTCATCAAAGTCTCTTGAGTTGTGCTGCTCCTGAGTTCTTCCCTAACAGTCAGTGTAATGAAACACCAGTAGGAAGTATCAGTAAATGATCCGAACTGCATTGTTTTGTATTTTATATTCTTTTCAGGTACCAGCGACCCTTATGTGAAATTCAAATTGGACGGGAAAACATTCTACAAAAGCAAAGTGGTTTATAAAGACCTCAACCCCAAATGGAACGAGACCTTCTCCCTACCTGTGAAGGATCTGCACCAGAAACTGTACATCAAGGTAACTTACTGTCACTTTTTACGAGTTAAATGCATTAATATGAGGGGAAAAGTTCATAATTTTACCATGGCAGATTGTTACTGTTGAAGTCAGACATACTGTAGGAAGAGTCTTGCAGTAGAAAGGAGATGCTTATGTTAGATTTGTCATGTGGTCAGTCACAGCTTCTTTGTAATGCTCAAAGTGTTTGGTGTTTCACTGGTTGGTACGAATTGTTTTGCAATGAACAGTGCTTTGGGGGATTACAATGATTGCACCTCAGACGGTGCAGCCCCAGAGCCATGCGTAAGGGAAGTTTGATTTGCAGCTATATATCACTCTTCCAGTAATTGTCCCCATGATGCTCTCTGTATAAACACTCTCTTGGCTTTGACATGACACAGGTATATGACCGTGATCTGACAACGGATGACTTCATGGGCTCCACCAGTGTCATCCTGAGTGATCTGGAGATAGACAAGTGAGTGCCTCGGTGAGAGTGTGGTGCTACACTCTGAGTGAAGCATGATATGTTGGAGTGCGCACTCTGAGTGTGTAGCGTATAACGTGCATTCTTGAAGTCAAAAAATCTGATGACAATATATATCAACCAACATTTTCATGAACACATAACAAGCATGCATACTTTTAATGATGTCTTCTTTTGATGTCTTCTTACTGAGTAGACAGTTTGCAGTTGAAAAATGAACTTGTCAGCGCTTTCTGGTGGATAAACTATGTAATGGAGACACTTTTTAAAAATGACCTTGAACATATCTTTGGCATTTCTGTACTGCAATTTCTTGTTTCTTATTGGCTGACATATACGCTAATAACTATATTTCTGTTATTATCGGCCAATATATCGTTTGACTGTATAATTACATTGCAGTGTGTACTTAACCAGTGGTTCCCAAAACTTTTGTTTTGTTACCCCTTAAAACAAAGCTACTGCCTGGTGGTCATTTCAATCAAAGATTCAAATTGTTTTATTATGGCCACAATATCTAAAATTATTCAGTATTTCACAAAAGAAAAAGGAAAAAAAAATAAAGATTAGGAAAAAGTCCGAAAAAATAAACGTGATTTGTTTTGCAGCATAAATGTATTTTTCTGTTTTCCTATCCCGTTAATCATCTTGCAACCACTCGGCCCTCAGGTTGGGAACCACTGTACTAAACTACCAGTCATGCTTAGTATTGATGATTCTTTTCTCTACTTTTAGCATGTATAGTGTTTGCTAATAGTGAGTATTGCATAAACTGTTAGGGGCTGTAGTATAAATGGACATACTGCATGTCAATACACAATGTCCCACCTTTTCCCTCCTTTTCCCAAAAGTCCAGCTCAATTCTTAACCAGCCCATTCATACACTATCCACCTCTTTGCTTGATGTTGTGCTGCTTAGTGAAATCAGATAGTGTTGTGTTTTGGGTCTTAATACATCAATACAACTGCCCATCTCTGATCTAGATCTGTTTAACTTTAATTGAAGCTGAAATTCATTTTTTTTTATCAGGTTGACTGAGATGTCTTTGCCCCTGGACGACCCAAACAGCCTGGAGCAGGACATGGGGGTCGTGCTGGTGGACATGTGTCTGTCACTCAGAGATAGAGACAGCAAAAGAGGCAATGTACGAGGCAATCTCCCATATACATGTGTGTGTATATGTATATATATATAAACTTAGCACTTGGTAGATTATTTCTCTGTGGTAACAATGCTTTTTGGCAATAAATGTTATAGCGTTCCTTTCAAATGGGGCACCATTTAAAAGGGAAATAAACAGGCTTCCCAACAGTATACGAATTATTGCCAAAAAACATTGTTACCACAGAGAAATAATCTACCAAACACAAATTTACTTACTTTTTGTGTGTGTGTGTGTGTGTGTGTGTGTGTGTGTGTGTGTGTGTGTACTGCGTGTTATCTTACAGAAGAGATACTTGTTGTGCATTGTATTTATTGCACATGTATGGTTTTACCCATTGTTTCTGTCTTTGTCCTACTAACCACAGTGTCATCTTGTTTTGCCACTTAACATGCATGCTCCTGCAGCGGTGGGCCCCAAAAAGACGAAGTATTAGGGTAAGGCATGATGGAGGGAACACACAAGACAGACATTAAGTAACATTTACTTAGTTTGGTCAGCATTCTACAGATATCTGCCAAATATAAAAGAGAAACTTCATTACATCAAGGATAGGCGCGATAGTCAATAAATTAATTAATCGCACAATAAAAAAAATGA
Organism: Sander lucioperca; assembly: GCF_008315115.2. Lineage (NCBI taxonomy): Eukaryota > Metazoa > Chordata > Actinopteri > Perciformes > Percidae > Sander > Sander lucioperca. The sequence continues at coordinate 1,308,846 of NC_050175.1, forward strand.
GCTCGATAATTTTTCCGGCCGCGATAATTTCCATTTGCATGCTTTGTTGGTCTCTCTCTCTCTTGGAGCAGGGTTTCCTGCAGCACTTTGCAGTTAAGCCGCCGTCAAAAAAAAAAGAAAGTATATGAGCAATATCCGCCATGTTACTTGGCGTCCTGTTTTCTCCCTTTCATTCCAAAGCACACAGTTGACAACCTGGTCAATCAGGTGTAGTACGGTGTTCATTTTAGGACATTCTCAGATCTCAGACTCAGGTGTCAGACTCAAACGAAACGGCCTCAGCGTCGGAAAAACCTCTCTCATCCTCAGACAAAAATTGTCAGAAAAACCTCTGTCAGCCTCAGACAAAACGGCAGTGAATGCCGCAGTGGTGTTGTTTCTGTTAAGTGGTAAAGCAAGCAAACTTATTTGTGATATAATACAAAATAGTTGTTTTTTGCAAGCTAGTTCACTCGTGTAGCTAAAGCAAACCCATGTTTAGACCCACACTAGAACAGAGGTTTTTCTGACGCCGTTTTGTCTGAGGCTGACAGAGGTTTTTCTGACAACTTTTTTTCTGAAGATGAGAGAAGTTTTTCTGACGCTGAGGCCGACGCTGAGTTTCCTTTGAGTCTGAGATCTGAGGATGTCCTAAAATGAACACCGTACAGGTGGAGACAGGCTCGGACATACACGCCACTGTGGACTCGTCTTGCAAGCGGTTTCAGGAAAGTGGCTGCATGTGTTCGACAATGCACAGAGCATTAAGTGGTACAAGCCTACAGCTGTCCGCGGACACGGACACGGAGTGCAGAAAGTGTGTCAGAGGCTCCCAGACGGTGAACTGAGACTCCGTTACCTGCTTGTCGGTCAACGGTTAATGATCGATTATTTCTTTTGGAAGGCTGGCTGCCAAAAATCAGTAAACAGAAGTGACGTGGTGGCTGGCATCTGGTGTGTGCGCCAGTTTTTGTGTGTGCGCGCCAGTGTGTGTGTGTGTGTGTGTGTGTGTGTGTGTGTGTGTGTGTGTGTGTGTGTGTGTGTGTGTGTGTGTGTCGGCCCTCCCCCGCGATTCTCCGACCTGCAGACAGCAGAGCAGAAGAAAGTAGCTGCACCTTCGCCAAAATGAAGACTGAAAAACAGAACTATTTTGATACAAACATTTACTCGCCATGTGGCAGATAGCCACATAGATATAGATATCATTTATTAATGATATATTATTTAAATTTAATATTTAGTGTTTAATAAATAATTGTTAAATGTAGTACAGAGTCTGTAGTCTATCGCAGAAACACTCGAGGAATGCTGCAAACATTTGACAGCCGGTATGAATTGCCTGGGAGAACATACGGGTCACAAACGGCAATTCCACAACTGTCCAACAGCGTGAAAGACGACATACTAAAGGAGATCAAAGACATATGTGGATATTTAAAATGTCTTCCAGTTCCAGTGTTAAATATTCTTTAGAAATACAAGTTTATTGATCTTTGAAAAGGTGTACCTGCATTATTATGCCATTATCATTATATTAGATGAAACGACAATATTATCGTTTAACGCAATAATTTCTGGGACAATTTATCGTCCAGCAAAATGTGTTATCGTGACAGGCCTAATCAAGGATAAAAACGAGTTAAATGTAGATAGAGAAACAGAGTTTCCACTCAGGTCTCAAATATTGAATCAGTTTGGACATTCCATCATGCTCAAGGAGTGGCCTCCCTCAGTACACTTCAGACGAGTCAAAGTGTTAACACAAGGTGCAGTGGAGTTGATGTTTAACGGACATTTTTTTAGATTATTTTATATTCATATTCGATATTTCTTTTGGCAGTTACCTGTACTTGAGTTGATCTGAATAATGTTTGTCTCTTTGCACAAGAGGGCAGCAAATCACCATTCTCTTTTGTAGCAAAAAACAAGAAATCTGACAAATGTCTAAGGTAATTCTAAGATTAAACATTAAGAGCCATTAACAGTCAGTGCTTACTTAGATTGTAGGTATACCTACTTAATACTGATTAGAACCTTGCTTTATTAGTATTTATTTAGCAAAGTACTCATGCTGACTCAATACACAACTTGATTTGTTGCGTATATTTAGAGTCGCCCTGCTACACAACACTGCTGAACTTAGCAACAGTGTTTGTGTACTTGTGACCTTCCTTGTTATTTACAGAATAAGTCTGATGATATTCTTTTCTTATTGTCAACAAATCCCATAAAAAGCCAAATACCAACAGTGAATTGATCCCAACAAATGTTTCCTGTGTATTAAAAGCTTGATATACCGTATTCCTCTGTGTCATAGATATAATTGTTGTCCAAAAACTAGAAACACCACAAACAAGCTGGCCCTTTTTTAAAGATTGACTTTGCCAGTAGGAAGCAGTGGGTTTGGGGCAGAGTGTCACAGCCAGGGTTAGTAATGAGACGGAAACGTATTTTTTATTTTTATGGGATTTGTTAACAATAACAAACACAAATG